>NC_079147.1:270230327-270453265 GCF_945859685.1 Eupeodes corollae
AACTTACAACTGTTGTTATATATTTATGTAGTGTTATAGATGACCGGCCGTCACCGGCACTATATTCTCTACCGGAAATTACTTCTTCTATGCTCGTTCTCCTATAAATATCCTTAATCATACCACGCGATGCCGAAAAACACAACATCCCAATCGCAACCCACCCACACGACATAAAACTCATACCTTGAACAAAAAGCCATCATGCCATCTATTTTTGAGAATTAGTTTCGCTCGAATTATTAAGTGCACTTTATGATATTGAACATCGCAGATGACAACTTATTACCACCGACGACGACAACGGACGCGACGCGACGTCCTCCACCTGATGCTACTTTTCTCCCATATATTTAGAGAACTCTATATAAAGAGGTACAATTACAATATTGGTTTATTTAAGTGCTTAATATTGAAATAACCTCTTGAAAAGCCATAATTTATTTGATTACATGCATTTGAACACCTAGGTTTTGAATTGTTTTAGACTTCACCCTCCATACGTTCATTCGTAACGCGTAACGTTAGAACCGAGGTTAAATTATGTAGTTTACCCCCGAGCCAAGCAGGCGACAGTCATTACTAACAACAGTCAATAGTTTATGACCACCACTTGGCTGAAAAGATGCGGACATCAGGACCTTTGCCTACCTATACATGAAACAGCTAAATTAGAGGTTTTGTGTTGTGAAGTCATCAAAATAATGACAGCGATTTGATGCTACTCGTGATGCGGCCAGCGTCTGATATGGGGTAAGGGCATATTGTACCCGATCACATGTGATGTGGTGGTCTGATATCAGCGATAATTTTCGCCCTCTCGTGCTTTATTCATTTCATTTATACACTATCTGGAACTGATGTAACTTAAGATTAGACTTTTATCTCGTGCGGTTATGTGACATATGTTGTACCTGCAGCACGGGCATAGTTCTGAGAGTTGCGTATCTTTGTGCATGTTTTATTTTAAATGAACACATTGAGCATATGGTTAGCAACACAAACAACTGATCCATATAATTTAATTGTGAGTGTAACCTAGAAATTAATTTTTGAAAAAAGAATACAAAATAAAAACCCTTACTGTATGATAAAATATACCAAAAACACAATAGAAAGCTCGAAGACAAAGAAGATACTTTTGATGAAATGTCCAGACCAATGAAGATTTTAATTTTAATTTCGATACAAATATAGAGAGTACCTATAGATGGTTTTATGAGATAGTCTGCTTGAATTAATTTTTGACTTATGAAATTCATATTCAATCTGAAAGATGAATAGAAATGATATCATTTTAGTAAGAACAGACCCGACAAACTTTGTACTTATTTCAATTACGAATCACGAATTGCCTCTTTTCACGCATTACATCTTCTTGAGGAATAATAAGATGAAAACTAAGCTGTCAGTTGGATTGTTCTATACATGTAGTCTGGGAGGCGACCGTAGGGTACCCTACCTCATAAGCCGACTGGAATTGAGTGCCAGAAATGGATAGAGCATGACGTGGCATTCACAAAACTGCAGGGCGGGCTAACTTTCGATGGGCCTGGTGGTGGCAAAATCGCTACTTCCGGTACCGTTTTTTGGTACATACCTACCTCATCAGCCGACTGCAAAAATGTACAACGGGTCAATTGGGATTTACTTACAGATTTCGAAACAGGAGGGCGGGCAAAAAAAACTTGGGCCAAACCGCTTGTCCGCCCATCTCGAAAAACGGTATTTTTGGTACAAACCTACCTCATCCGCCGACTAGACAACTGAGGTATCAAATGAAAGCTTAGACTCTCTAGATTAAGAATCCGTTGGGCGGGCTAACTTTCGATGGGCCAAACATGTGCCCGCCCAGCTGTTTTTGGACAAAAAAAATTAAAATTCATTAACTTTTTACTTATCGAAATTTCAATTTTTTTTATCTCGAACTAAAGAAAAAAACGGTGAGTTGATTAGTTTTACTCTCAACTCAATAAAACCTTTAACTGAATTTGTAAAAAAATTTAAAATTACTTAAAACAAGTATTTTACCACAGTTTTTCACTGTATTATTTGTCTAAATGTATGTTAAAAACATACATACAAAACATGACATTATTTTCTGCAACAAATTTTTCGATCTTCATTAGGTATTTAAAAAAGCAAAACACATATGGAATATAAAAGTATTTATCTTCAATTTTTCAATAAACAAATAAAATATAATATAATTTAATATAACACATTTACAAAAGATAGGAATAAGAAATTTGCATATTTCACACAATTATTAGCATAACATTTTCATTTGATTCATCTATAATATTAAAAATAAAATAGTAAAGATAAAAACAATAAAATAAATAATATTAACAAAATGAATGAATTATAAACCTATACCAACATTTTTATTTGCATTAAATTTTTAACAATTGTCATCAGAATCTTCAAAACTTAAATATTCTTTTGCGTCATTTTCATTTTCATTTAAAATAATGTCATCAACATTTGGACTAGTTGGTTCGCCTTGAAACCAAACATTTTTTATCTCCCATCCAAAATTTTCTGGATTGAGCTTTACACAATATACCTCTGATGCATTTTCCACTTACAACTTATGAATATTGTCCTATTTATTTTAAAAATGACTTAAAACAAGGTGGAATTGAAATGGAGTCAAAATATTTTACGTTCTTAAAAAATTACCAGAATATACGTTTTTAGAGCCATATAGATTTTGATATATTTGAAGTCTTGCTAAATTTAAGCTTTTGCAATTCTTTAAGCCTTACATTTGGCAAGTAACATTTTGAATTATTGGAATGCTTTTTTCGTCTAAAGGTTGAGCTTCATTACTTAGTTTTTCAAAAGCGGCCTGAAAATGAACATTTTTTTCTAGTATTTCTAAATATTTAGCTTTTCCTTTTCGAAAAAAACTAGATGTACAGTCACAACCAGTGAATGCATGAAATGCAGGTGGTGCAGAACACAAACTCATCCCTAGTTTTGCGGCAAGTTCTGTACAATATATGCAACTTAGATTGTTCCTTTTTGAGTTGCCACTAGATAGCCAAATCTTTAAATATTTTAATTTATGCATGATTCCAAGTAAAATAATAAGAATATCCGTGTCAGACGCTCGAATTGTGACATTTGAATTCGGTTTTGCTTTCCTGACATGATAAATTAGCCTTGTGTCGGCTTCTTTATGACTGCAATTGTATTGGGACTCTTCATACTTTGAGTAGATTCATTTAGAACTTCGTAAGAAAAACACGTATCGTCAACAGTAAAAAAAAAATAGTTTTCCCTTAAAATTGAAATGAATGAACTATCAATGTTGCCCTAAGAATCTTAGAAGAGATTCCTTGAAATTTGGATTTTGTATACATTTAATTAAGTCTTCTGTTCTTTTTTGTAGTGGGCCAGATATTGCAAAATTTGTGGTTTCCTTTTCGTTACTATTGTAGTGGTCCGAATCCTTAACTGATGATTTTAAAACAATATGCATCTCCTGAGACTCAGTAGAACATGTTTTAAAATCATTTTTGATATTTTATTAAACGTTCACGGAACTAAACCTCCATAAGACCCTGTTTTTTACCATCACTACTATTTTAGTGTTTCTTTAACCGTTCAGACGCAAAGTTAAGAACTTTATTTCGCTTAATCGGTTTTGCAAATCGATCAAGCTCTCTTGAACACTCTTTAATAAAATTATATTTTTGGGTTTCACCTATTTCATTTGCATTTAAAATAAAATCTGCTATATCTTGACTTGTCGCTCTACCCGTTGTTATATTAAATAGAAATCCTTTCTCTAAATTTTCAACAAAAGGATTAATATTTTATTTTAAATTGTTAATTATTTCAGAGAATGATTTCTTTTAATCATAAGTTGTATGTGGAAAAACACAACACAGGCTCAATCCAGAAAATTTTGGATGGGAGATAAAAAATGTTTGGTTTCAAGGCGAACCAACTAGTCCAAATGTTGATGACATTATTTTAAATGAAAATGAAAATGACGCAAAAGAATATTTAAGTTTTGAAGATTCTGATGACAATTGTTAAAAATTTAATGCAAATAAAAATGTTGGTATAGGTTTATAATTCATTCATTTTGTTAATATTATTTATTTTATTGTTTTTATCTTTACTATTTTATTTTTAATATTATAGATGAATCAAATGAAAATGTTATGCTAATAATTGTGTGAAATATGCAAATTTCTTATTCCTATCTTTTGTAAATGTGTTATATTAAATTATATTATATTTTATTTGTTTATTGAAAAATTGAAGATAAATACTTTTATATTCCATATGTGTTTTGCTTTTTTAAATACCTAATGAAGATCGAAAAATTTGTTGCAGAAAATAATGTCATGTTTTGTATGTATGTTTTTAACATACATTTAGACAAATAATACAGTGAAAAACTGTGGTAAAATACTTGTTTTAAGTAATTTTAAATTTTTTTACAAATTCAGTTAAAGGTTTTATTGAGTTGAGAGTAAAACTAATCAACTCACCGTTTTTTTCTTTAGTTCGAGATAAAAAAAATTGAAATTTCGATAAGTAAAAAGTTAATGAATTTTAATTTTTTTTGTCCAAAAACAGCTGGGCGGGCACATGTTTGGCCCATCGAAAGTTAGCCCGCCCAACGGATTCTTAATCTAGAGAGTCTAAGCTTTCATTTGATACCTCAGTTGTCTAGTCGGCGGATGAGGTAGGTTTGTACCAAAAATACCGTTTTTCGAGATGGGCGGACAAGCGGTTTGGCCCAAGTTTTTTTTGCCCGCCCTCCTGTTTCGAAATCTGTAAGTAAATCCCAATTGACCCGTTGTACATTTTTGCAGTCGGCTGATGAGGTAGGTATGTACCAAAAAACGGTACCGGAAGTAGCGATTTTGCCACCACCAGGCCCATCGAAAGTTAGCCCGCCCTGCAGTTTTGTGAATGCCACGTCATGCTCTATCCATTTCTGGCACTCAATTCCAGTCGGCTTATGAGGTTCCAGTCGCCTCCTGGACTAATGTTACCAAATGTTTAAAAAAATGTTTTTTGTATGTTGAAATAAGTTCTAAGTCAATATCTTCATCAGTTCTTAAAATATTTTAGTTGCTTTAGTTGTTTAGTACCCGTGGTATGATGGTTAGTGCGTTGGATCCCTGCTTATGCCACCTAAAGTTTTTCACGGGTACTGCAGCCTCTTGCGAGGAATTGACAAATTCTCCAAGAGTAATTCTTGTCATGAAAAGTGCTTTCTCAAATTTGCCGTTCGGATTCGGCTTAAAAACTGTAGGTCCCTTCCATCCCTAAAAATAGTACTCGCACTCAGGAATGGTTGAGCGTTGTCAGTCACTAGGCCATAGTTCTCAAACGGACTGTTGCGACACCCAATTTATTTATTATTAATTGTTTTTTTTTAGGTTCAATAAGTTCAAAAAAAAAAATATGTGAATACTTAAAACGTTACTCTTCACTACATATTACAATATTTCAAATAATACCACATTTTGTTCGTATAAAAATCGAGGAGACACAGGAAAACCGTACACACGCACGCACAGACATTTTTATAGGAATCGTGAATTTTAATTCTTTAGCAATCTTGAAAAGTCAAGAAATTTCAATCTTTTAAATTTGACAAATTGGACCCATTACAATAACTTCGAATGAGGTACCCATATTTCGATATACTTACCAAATATAAATACAAAATTTCATCAAAATCAGTCGAGCCGTTTTAGAGTCGGACGAACTCAAACACCGTGACACGCATTAAAATATAAAAAGTAACATTAAGTGGTTTAATGTTTCTTCCTTGCAATAAATTGCCAGTTTTGGAGTCTAGGGGGAGAACTCATTTAAAGGCAAATCTTAGAGGACAGTATTTAGCTTCCCATAGAATGTTAATGCAATCGTTCCAATTTGTGGAATTGAAAATCCATTGAATCTAAATACAAATTTTGTTGAGAGATGTATGTGTTCTCTAAGAGTATTGGAGAGCGCTAGGAAACGCCACCTCTGTGGTCCTAGGTTCAATGAAAGAAAAATCAGTATGTGCCCCTCCTCGCTGTAGAGAGTGGGTAACCCTAACGCACAAGGGGACCGAGTGGCTGCCGGTATAAGCAAACAAACCAGCATTGCTGGTCAGGGCACGATCTTGTCTTTGGGTAATACTAAAAGCTTCCTAAAAGCGTAGGATCTGCATATGGCGGTCATCGGTATAAAAGTATGGTGGCGGATTAGGCTTTCCTATAAGGCCAAGGCAACAGCAAGCATCGTCTGTACTTATACTGGGCGGCTGTAAAACGCGTCTGTTTCCCAAAGTGGGAAAGTATGTATTCGACCATCCAAAAAGGCGAGTAGTTTGCCTGTCGCCTGTCGAAGGCTTGTGTGTATAATGTAGTAAATATGTTATACAGGAACGTGTTATTAACCGCAACTAGGAAAACACGGTAGTGGAGCGAGAGTGTATTTTTATATGAAATATGAAAACGAACGGTAATAATTCCCCAAGTGGTAACCCAGTTTTGGTAAATCCTTCTATCGTCATTCTGACTGTAGTAAACCGCACATCGGATTTAGGGGTGCTGCATCTTTCATACAACAATGACAATCGTGATGCTATCAATAATGAATCAGAAACAAGATTAAGAAATCATTCAGATTCAACAAAACGGACTTTTAGCTACAAAGCACGAACGAAGATTGGAGCATGGAATGTTTGTTCCCTGTAAGCACCAGCCAGGTACGAGCAGGTAGAGCGTGAAATGCTTCGGCATAACATCAGCATTCTGGGAGTGAGTGAAACCAAATGGAGAGGAAGAGCTGAATGTACTGCAGAATCGAGCCAAACGAAAATGTTGTACTCTGGCAAGAGTAGCAGACATAGGTCCTATACTCAACGGTGTGGGCATCATGTTGACTGAAGAAGCTACCAAAGTCTTATATCCTGGAAACCGATTTCAGCGAGGATTATGGTGGCGAGGTTAAGCTCAAAAATCAGAAAAGTCACCTCTATTTAATGCTACCCTGCAACGAATGTGGCTTCAAAGGACGAAAAGACCTCTTTTTATACTCATCTGAATTCGATGTTCCAGGGGGCGATATCATTATCATCATGGTGAACTTTAATGCCAAATTGGTTCTGATAACGTAGGCCTCGAACGAGTTATGGGTAAGCATGGCTAAGGTCAACGTAACGAAAATGGTGAAATGCACAAGACCTGCCACAAAATCAACTGGGATTCTCCTGATGGTCGAACCAAAAATCAAATCGATCACTTCATTATACAGCAGAAATGGTGGAAGTCACTGTGCGAAGTTCGTAACGAAAGCAAGGCTGATGCAGGTAGTGAGAATCACTTGCTACTGGGTTTGGTTCGCTTATGAGCAGCTGCTGTACAGCGTCGCTCAGAGGGTAAAGCAAGGAGACCAAAATTCAACACAAGCGTTCTAAATGACCCTAATGTACGTAGTAATTTCGTCACCACACTAGGCGACAAATCATCGAACATACAAAATGTTGGCTTGCCCAGGGGTCTTGGGATATCCAGGAATCTCTAGGCTTTGTCTGTCTGAGTATAGTTTCAATCTCAGCTTCCAGGTATAAGAACTCTTAATTTGGCCCTTCAAAGTATCTACCGGCCCTGCAAAGCATGTACCGGCACCGGTAGAAGTTTTATAGGGCCTAATTAAGAGCGCTTACATGGAATCTGGAATTGACCCTATACTCAGACAGACAAGAGCTAGAGACTCCTGGATATCCCAAGACACCTGGGACAAAATCACATATCGAAGAACATTAGAAATAGAATCAATTCAGAAAATTATGCTCAGCAGAAATTGATTCTACGAAACGAGTATAGACAGTGCAGCGGTGTGTGAGAAGTGACAAGAAGGCAAGGGTGGACAAACTTGTAGAAAATGTTGAACATGCTGCAGGAAGAGGGGACGCAAAGGAGCTGTATAAAATCACTGATTACATCACTGTTCTGTCCGTTTTTCCGAATTTAATGGCAACTACTATTCTAGAGAGGATTAAGTCCAGGATCGAGTCTACCCTCAATAGGCACCAAGCAGGGTTTCGCAGTGGCCGATCGTGCGTTGACCACATCAACACCTTGCGAATCATACTCGAACAATCATCTGAGTATCAATCACCGCTGTACCTAATGTTTGTAGATTTTGAGAAGATGTTTGATCGGATCATTCGTGAATGCATCTGGAGATCGCTTATTGCGAGAGGAATCGCTGAGAAAATTGTCGCTGTTATTAAAGAATCGTACAACAACGCAAGGTGTTTTGTGTTGCACAATGGACAGTTTTCCAACTCCTTCTATGTGCGTCAAGGAGTGAGACAAGGAGATATCTTGTCAACAATATCTAAATTTTGAGATATTGTCTTCAAACTTCTTTTATCTTTTAAAAAATTGGAAAAATTACTTTCGACTTAAATAGCTTTTCAAACATTAAAAATATTGTCTTCAAACTTTTTTTTTTCACAGAAAATATTGTTTTCGATATCCAGTAGTTTTTTTTTATTATAATCTAAAAGTCCGTTTTTTTCATAAAAAAATTATATCTTCAAAAAATAGTACACAAATTTGGTAAAATTTGATGTACGGTTCTAGATATCTCTCAAATTAATGTCATTCATAATTTGTAAAATTTTAAGAAATGCTACTAAAATTGCTAAAAATTTGTTGTCGACTAAAAATCTATTCAACTGAACTATTTCTTCGTATGAAAAACATTGTTGGTAAATTTGAAATTTTAAAGAATAATTCAAGTGACAACTTTTTTAACCCAACACCAAAACCAACAATTTTTTAAGCAAGAAAAATATACAGTCGGGATGGGAAGTTATCGGTGGGGGTCGCATCCCAGCCTCTTTTTATTTTTCGAAATAAAATATTTAACTCATGGACATAATTACTTGGTTTTTATACTAATGCTTGTGATATTCCTGAATCAGCTAATGTTAATAATTTTAAATCCATATTGTTTTACATAAAATTACATAACTAGTGGTTGTCTTGACTTAATTTTCATTTCGCTTTGTCCAAAACACTATTTTAAGATTTGGTTAAGTTTTTAGAAAAAACTACCAAATTATAACTGACATTTTTGTTTTCTCGAATTTTTCTCCAGAAAACAGCTTTAATTTTAATAATTGAGAAAAAAATTATTTATTACTTAAAATAAAAATTCGTCTAATTTCATACAGATAAATATTGAATTTTGTTTCACAATTAAATGTTTCCATTACTAAGTTTTAATCTTGAAAGTCAGAATTCAAAAATTTATTCCGCAAAAGTCTTTACTGGACGTTGTGTTATTCATGTATGATTGTTAGTAAATACTTATTTACTTATTTGTATTTACTTTACATATATTAATTTATACAAAAACTTACGCGAACTTCATTTTTATGTTCTAAACAAATGTTGTCACAAAATACTGCGCATTTTAAGAATCAATTATTTCAAAGCTAAATTTTTGAGAAAAAAAAATTGATTGAATCAGAATTTGAGCTGCACTTTTTTGTCCGTAGCTATAAGGTAATCAATCTTTTGTTTATTAAATAAATATCAGTCTAAATATTACTTTAATCATTCAATCTCCAGTATTCAATATAAAATGGGGCAAACGAACCAGTCTCTAAATTTAAGGCCCAGGTTATAGAAAATAAAATTCTGTTTAGTTCGAAACGGCTTTAAGGATATTTTACTACGGTCTAACCTCTTTTTTTCATTTTGAATATGGCAACAGCATTTTTATTGTGTTGTCTATTTTAAATAATAACATTATAATGGTAAAAAATGTATAGTTATATTGTTGATACAAACAAATTAACTTTCCATCAAATACAAATATGTATGTATGTATATGATTGCAGATGAATGAGAAGGCGAATTTAAGACCATGAGAAGAAAGTGACCTAATCTATAAAATGAAATATTACGGGATTGGGACATTTTTTAATAGTTGCAAAAGAATCTAGTAGGCTTGATGATTTTTTAATATTTATCCAATCAACGATAAACTATTTTTGTTTTGTTGTTTATCGAACAGATACCTCTTAGAAAAGTTATTGCAGGCCGTATAAACGTGATCAAGCGGTTCAAATGAAGCTTTTATTTTCCATTGGATCGAATCATATGCATACATAAGTAACCAGCCGAATATTAAAATCTCCATCAATACTTAAATCATTGATATTTAAATAAATAAATTAATATTTAAATAAAGTGACATTTTTGTTGTTTGATTGATTTAGAGCTATGAATATGCCTAAATGTCCTTAGACTAATAGCCAACATTATGAATAATCTAACGATGATATTTCCAAAGTCCTCAAATGTCAATTTTCAATTATCATTATCCTACTGTTTCTATTAAACAACAAAAATCCAGGACATTAATACATGCCTCATTGATTTCATCAAAAACCAAAAGCCCACATTAGACACACATGTCCAGTATTATTATAATTTATAACCCATTTTAGCGGAAAAGAAAAAACAATCCTTTTATTTCGTACATCTATTAGATACATGTATCAGACATTAATCCTTTCCCTTTTAAGACATAATATTTCCAATTTCCTGACAAAAATCACATAAAAAACCCAAAAATAAAAATCGAACAACTTAACCCAAAAACCACACAGAATTGCCCATAACATTCGTCTCACCATCGTGATACTTTAACTGAATGTAACAACGTAATTTTGGCATCATTAACGTCCATTTGCTATAAATATATGATTTATCTTAAATTATACAAAAAAAAAAAGGACGAAAGGCCAGAAACCTAATACCAAATGGGCTTGACGCATGTTAGCCTATAATTTCTTTTTTTTTTTGCTTTTCAATGTTCGGCCAGAAAAAGGGTTGTATGACCGAGAGTGTACTTAGGTCTAGGACTAGGTCTGGGTATGCCATGCCATAAAAAACTAAACAAAACTCATTTGGTCACTCGAATTTAGATGTAAATTGTTGGGTTCGCCACTTCCATTTATCCTGATGTTTCACAATAAACAAAACCCTCTTTTTGGGAACAAAAGAACAACACACATCAAGACCCACAAGACCCACAATTCAACTCATCACCCAGAAGCGCTACAGAACACAAAAGGATTGAAAATAAGGAATAACTTATTATGTGTACTAACAACAACAACATTACAGGACACAGGAGACATCAGGATAACAACCCGAAGCCCGAACAAAATGTACTTACGATGCATGAAAATTTATTTGTTACGGAACAATTCAATAAGTTAATAATTCAATTTCGGCGATAAAAATCTGATTTCGGGTAAAAAAAGAAAATAGTCCCGAAAAAGGAACACACATGCACCACATCATCGCATCGCATCGTTCAAAAACAGGATTCAACCCTTTCTAGTCAACCGTAAACACTGCGTGTTTCGACGATATAGGAAAGTGTGTAATAGAGCGCAGAGAGAAGAGGACCTTTTTTTAGTATCCTTCGTTGTTGGTTGTTTTGTGTGTCTAAAAGCAAAGGGTGTGCATAAATTTTATTTTCGTTTATAGACCGTCCTTCCCCCACCCCCCCTCGCCAAACAAAAATATATACACAACTAATAGAAATAACCTAAATGCGTTCAATGTGGATTGAACAAAATCACATATGAGTATGAACGTTGAATGTGTCATGGGTACATGTCCTTGTCCTTATTGCATATCCATTATTTCTACGTAAATTTAAAGTAATTGCCAAATCCTTTATAAAAAAGGGTGACCCTTTCTTAGGAGGTATAGAGTTGATATGGTGGAGCCGGGAGATGTATGGAGTATGACATTTTTCGCCTAAAAGAAGCACTAAATCAAATTCAGATGTCGTTGATGTCGTCGTTGTCGTCTCTGCCGACAGTCTTACATTTGTTTCGCGCTTCGGTGCACTTGTTTTTTCTTGTTGTATGTTCTGTTTATACATCGTCGTCGTTGTCCTGAGAGAAACACACATGTGAAGCCGGAAGAAAAATTTAATTCATCAATAAAATAAAATCACGTATCATTGGTATCATAAATAATTCATTTGATATATTTCAGAATAAAAATGCAAATTAGGAAAAAACATAGAAAACAAACTTTTTTGCGTCACAGTATCTCGAATATTGTTTAGATAACTTTTTTTTAAAACCCTCAAGGCGTTATCTTGTGAGCATATTTTACAGGATTTAATGTTATTAAAATATCAGCTTATGGTTAGGGGAATTTAAATATGGCTCAATCGGTAGATGTCCCCAAAAGATACAAATTGCACTGGGATTTCTTAAACTTCTGCTCGTTTTGAGTTTATATCTGGTCCTCGAAAATAATTTCTAAAATGATTCTGAATCCAATAATGTTGGCTCTGGTTTAATCTTTAAATAAAAAAGAGAATATTTGAAGTGTAATCAATGGATTTTATTTCAGTGTGAAGAGAGGAAGGTTGGTGGAACAATATGAAAAAAAAACGATATCAGATATCAAACGATATCAGTTTAGATGATATTTTCCATTGCTAATTCAGACAATTTCGGCTTCATTCCATTACACCAAATGACCACAATAATCTTAAAATATTAAAAACAATATCCCGGTGTTTTACCCGTGGCGTGATGGTTAGCGGGAAGGACTGTTATGTCAGAGGTCTTAAGTACAATCCAACGTCACTCATTCTGATCTTTTGTCGTTGAGATCTCTTTTACAACTAATTTGTGCACGATCGGATGTGTCATGTGTGAAGGATTTATACAACGGGTGACAGTACACCGGTGTGCACACAAGTGTGGTTTCTATGAGCCGCTTTAGACTACCTGCAGGGTGATGCGGATTAAGGCACTGCTATTCGCAGACGATATAATCATATTTGTACACTCTCTGGAAACTCTGCACCGCATGAACACAGTTTAACAATTTTTAAGCAATGGATTTGAGTATCCATAATAATCCCCGGGTCGTGAAAAGAGCGGCCATAAAAGCGATACATGATCAAAATAGTTGGACCCAAGAGTGACAAGATCTTGGTGATATTCAACATCTTGCATGAAGTCATTTTAAAGATTGATGAGAAATGTAGCGTTAAATATACGGTTGAAGCATCCAATTCCTTGTACAGAACATCATACAACTGATTAAATCTTAACCTTGCAAAGAACAACTATTTTTAGGATTCCAATAATGTCCATGTCATATCTATGATGGTCAGACTACGTAGTAAGCTACTCGATGAAATTTCATTCGATTTACAACTAGTGTTGGATGCTGTTATAATGTGGATGTCAACTCACCTTCAATATAATGTCTAATTGCTAACTTCCACAAACACCTAAGTGGCTTTTATACAAATTCAATCAAAGAAGGTCAGATTAATGATAAAAATAATGGACCCTTCCGTTTAATTCTTGATTTAAAAAGGGTGTTTTATCAAAATAAAGTAAAGATTGTTGAAATTGAAGCTTTGAGTTTTTTTATATTTTCTATATCGCAAATTAACCTTATTGTGCAGAACATTTTGTGGCCCTTCGAGCCGGACCCCGGACATGACAGCATTCAACAACTAGAGTGTAATATGTCTAACCTATCCCACTTGGGAAAAGAGAAGTCAGACGGGATGTATTCAGAAAAGACTTTTTATCGGAAGATCAAGTAACAACTTTATTTAATTGAATAGATGTTGTCACGCTTTAAGAATTTTTTAAAATTGGGCCTACATATAGAATTGCTATAATGAACGTAGGTTTTTGATTTTTTTGTATTCAATTCTTTTAAAATTATTTTTTACTGTTCATAAATTTTATAGTGTTAAAACAATTATTTATCCCTTTTTAACTTACCATAGGAAGTTATTGCAATGGGTCCGATTTGTCAAATTGAAAATTTTGACATTTCTGGACGTTTCAAGGTCCCTAGAGTCGAAATAAAAGTTTTCTGTGCGTGCGTGTTTTTTTTTCTTCGCCCATAGCTCAAGAACCAGAAGAGATATCGATTTCAAATAAACTTTGTTATACAGATTATAAGGCAGAAAGATGCAGAAAGGGCTCTCAAGAAAATTGCGTGAGTGTTTTATTTACCTAGCAGCTTGAAAAAAAGGTGAAAATTTTGGTTAACCCTAAATATCTTACGAACCAAAACCGGTAGAGGCTTGAATTAATTATTGTATCGTTGTTTCAAAGAAGTATATTTTTTGAAAAAAAAATCATTTATAACGTTTTTTTTGTAAATCAAAAAAACTGAAAACAAAAATTTTTCACCTCCAAAATTTTACGACTAAAATATGATTTCATCTCCAAAATAATTTTTTGCAACGAAGAATAATGTTTTTGACATCTGATAAAATCTTAAGAAAAATCGAATTGACAGTTTTTTTTTATAAAAAATAAGAATCTATAAAAACATTACTCAAAGTTGGTAAAAATTGAATATCGATTCAAATATCTTTTCAAAAACTTGAAATTTAGGCTTCAAACTTATTTTATATTATAAGAAATATTGTTTTCAACATTCTGAAAAATGTTGAGAAAAATAAAATTGACAGTTTTTTTACAAAAAATGAAAACCTAAAAAAAATTAAAAAAGTTGGTAAAAATTGATTTTCGACTCAAATATCTTTTCAAAAATTTAAAGTATTTAATTTTATCTTATAAGAAATATTGTTTTCAACATTCAGTAAAATTTTGAAAAAAATCGAATTGACAGTTTTTTACAAAAAATAAAATTCAAAAACTTGGTTAAAAATTACTTTCGACTCAAATAACTTTTCAAAAATTAAAAATATTGGCTTCAAAGTTATATTATTTTACAGAAAATATTGTTTTCGATATTCAGTAATTTTTATATAAAAATCCAACAGTCCGTTTTTTCATAAAAAAAAAATCTACAAAAAATAGTACGCAATTTGATACAAATTGATGTTCGGTTCTTGATATCTCTGAAATTGATTCGTTCATCTAATTTGTAAAAATTTCAGAATTGCTACTTAAATTGGTAAACATTTGTTTTCGACTAAAAATCTATTTAAAAAAAACTAGATTTTCAAACTAAACTATTTCTTTTTATGAAAAATAATGTAGGTAATTTTAAAATTTTTAGTAATAATACAACTAACAACTTTTTTAACCCAACCCTACCAACTTTTAAGCAAGACAAATCGACAGACGGGATGGGAAGTTATCAGTGTGGGTCGCATCCCATCCTCTTTTTAGGATTGCAATAATGTCCATGTCATCTCTATGATGGTCAGACTACTAGTGTTGGATGCTGTCATAATGTGAAACTCAACTCACATTCAATTTAATGACTAATTGTAAAGTCATCAACTTCTGAACCTATGCTTAAATGGCTGTTTTACCAATTCAATGCAAGAAGGTCAGATGGAGGTTAAATATAAAAATAATGGACCTTTCCGTTTCATTTTTGATTTAAAAAGGGTGTTTTATCAAAATAAAGTTAAGATTGTTGAATTGATTGTTTTGAGTTTTTTTGTATTTTCTATACCACAAATTAACCTTATTGTGCAGAACATTTTGTGGTCCTTCGAGCCGGACCCCGGACATGAGAGCATCCAGCAACTAGAGAGTAATATGTCTAACCTATCCCACTTAGGAAATGAGAAGTCAGAAAGAAGATATTCAGAAAAGAGTTTTTATCGGAAGATCAAGTTTAAACTTTATTTAATGAAATGAATGTTGTCAAACTTTCAGAATTTTTCAAAACTGCGCCTAAATATAGAACTGCTATAATGAACGAAAGTTTCTGATTTTTTTTGCATTCAATCATTTTAAAATTATTTTTAATTTTTCATAAACTTTATAGTCTTAAAACAATTATCTATCCCTTTTTAACTTCCCATAGGAAGTTATTGTAATGGGTCCGATTTGTCAAATTTTTCGACGTTTCAAGCTCCCTAGAGTCAAAATAAAAGATTTTTAGAAAGGTGTCCGAACGTTCGCGACGTTTTTTTCGTCGTCCATAGCTCAAGAACCAGAAGAGATATCGATTTCAAATAAACTTTTTTGTACAGATAATAAGGCAGAAAGATGCAGCAAGGGATCTCAAAATTTTCGTGGGTGGTTTTTTTACCATAGCAGTTTGAAAAAAGGAGAACATTTTGGTTAACTCTAAATATCTTATGAACCAAAAACGCTAGAGACTTAAATTAAATTTTATATAATATATTGTAACGTGATATCAAAGAAATATATTTTTGGAAAATCATCAATTTAACGTTTTTTTTTATAAATCAGAAAAACTGAAAACAAAAATTTGTCACCTCCAAAATTTTACGACTAAAATATGATTTCATCTCCAAAACAATTTTGAGCAACGAAGAATAATGTTTTTGAGATCTGATAAAATTTTGAGAAAAATCGAATTGACCCTTTTTTTACAAAAAATAAAAACCTAAACAAAAAATTAAAAAAGTTGGTAAAAATTGATTTTCGACTAAAATATCTTTTCAAAACTTTGAGATATTGGCTTAAATTTAGTTTCATCTTTCAAAAAATATTGGTGTCAACATTCAGTAAAAGTTTGAAAAAAATCGAATCGAAAATCGAAAACCCCTGAAAAAGTTGTGAGTACCGGCGAAACGTTGGGAAAAAGATGAAATAAAGTTTTTTATTTGCATTTGAGATCGATTGACCAAAACAGCCTGCGTTACTAAACATAAACCTACACAAAATCGACAGTTTTTTTTACAAAAAATTAAAAACCAAAAAAAAATTACCAAAAGTTGGTAAAAATGATTTTGGACTCAAATATCTTTTAAAAATTTGAGATAATAGCTTTTAACTAATTTTGGCTTATAAAAAATATTGTTTTAAACAATAGGACAAATTTTGAGAAAAATCAAATTGACAGTTTTTTTTACAAAAAAATAAAAACCTAAAAAAAATGTATGAAAGTTGGTAAAAATTGATTTTCGACTTAAATATCTTTTCAAAAATTTTAACTATTGGCTTCAATCTAATTTTATCTTATAAGAAATTGTTTTCAACATTCAGTAAAATTTTGAAAAAAAATCGAATTGACTGTTTTTTACAAAAAATAAAATTCTAAAAAAAACAATACTAAAACTTGCTAAAAATTTACTTTCGACTCAAATAGTTTTCAAAAATTAAAAATATTGCTTCAATCTTATTTTATTTTACAGAAAATATTGTAATTCTTATATAAAAATCCAACAGTCCATTTTTGCATAAAAAATCTAATTTACAAAAAATAGTACGCAAATTTGGTAAAAAACTTTTAAGCAAGACAAATCGACAGTTGGGATGGAAAGTTATCAGTGTGGGTCGCATCCCAGCCTCTTTTTTAATATTGAAATGCAATTATATCGAGGGCTTTTTACATTCATTGTGGTTTATTGTCAATTTAAATGTGAAAATGTTACATAATGTTATATTTATCTATCAGTGACTTATTGAAAATATAGAATTTTTTAAAGAATTATTGTTTGATTTTCCGCACAAATCTTCTTATCAACGTAGCCTGTGACGCAAAAATGGGCCTTACCTTCAGACAATTTTAATGCATTTGCAAGCTCGAGTTCTTGTGCTTGCTAAACTTTAAAAAACCTTAAGCCCTTTGTTTTTATGTGAAATATCTGATTCCAAACATCGATGAGGGAAAAGGAAACCTAGTTGTTCGGGCCAACACGGGCTACAACAGCAAAATCTTATGTTGATTTCCACTAGATTTTATAAAACGATGACCACAAAGTTCTTAGAAACTTTGACTGAAAAATTCTTTGTTCAACCGTCCATCGTTTAGTTTAAAGTTATTGATAGTTTTCGTTTATTAAGTGATGATGGCTTTAAAGCCAGGAGTTCTTCAAATATCGGAATTTTCAAAACTGAACGTGTTATTGGAAAAACCCTTTTATAAAGAATAATATATATGTCCATTAAAGCTTTATTTTATCCATTAAAGCATCTGTCCTCCTTTTAACCATAAATGTCCTTTATAAATCCTTTCCGAAATATTTCTCCTGTGATATATTATCTAGAAAAAGCCACAACCATAAATCACTCAAATACCTTTCAATCATACATTTCCCATGTTCTGTTCATATGTATAATGCACAATTGCACTCACATGCAAGAATAATTTATTTAACAGTTTGCAAATTGTTTTCTCTTCTGGTGTTGTTCTTCTATAACAGTCCTTAAGGACCACATATATCCTTATAAATGGATTAAAGCAAGCAGATCTAATGCTAATAGGATTTCTAATAGTTTGTCCTTCAAGTTTCATAAATGACATGAAATCATGTCCTGTTGTTTTACATAGGTATGTGTAGATATATGTTCTTCAATGAAATGTACCTATGGTAGAAATTATAAGAAGGCAGCTTTTGTGATATTTGTCCTTGGGGTGTGCCATTTCTTTGGTTTTGTTCTGCAAACTCAACTCATGAGAGTAAACTTCACTGCTTCAGTGTCTCTTTGCACGACATGATGATGTGAAATATGTTCTGATGGCGCTCTACAGAATTTCTGGAATCTATATACGAAGGTGTTTCATAGCACTATTAAATATTTACAGTTAATTTTATAGCCAAAAAGGGCAATCGCTTCTTGTCTTAGGTTCCATTTTGGCAGTGGCAATGGAATGTATGTGGTACAAGCAATATGGCCCCCGGGTCAACGGAAGCCATAAAATACTCATTTGTCACGAAATGCATGAAACACAAACACTAAAATTTCAAAAATAAAATGCATCCTTTCTGCACGCTTTTGCCACAAGTCCTCCATAAGTTTGCCTAGACTCTATATACCTAAAACCGACATTGTTTATATGAAGTTTGCATGAAGGTAGGTATATTGTGTGTGTCGCCAGAGTGCAATGTGAATGGTTTGAGCTGTGGTCTTCTTTTAAGGATTCCCAACTACAACAACGAACAACAAACACAAGTTTATAGCTTTAGTGGTCCTGGTCTATCGTAACCATAAAAAAATTGCACTATAAATATTTTTCACATATTTATCGTAACGCAAAACAACAATGACATTCACAATACTCATTACAGCTTTTGCATTAAACAAGAGACAGCAACGGAAAGGATACATACATAGTACATATTCATAGGAGATAACCAACCTCTAGGATATCAGATCCGCAACCCATGCCATGCATGTCATGTCCTTGTGTCTCTTTTTTTAATATCATTTGGTTGGTAACTGCGGTTGTCATTGTTGTGGAAGGTGGGTAGGATGTTCCTACAACACATAGCTGCTCTTACACAAATTTTCTGTGACAACACAATGGGATATTTTTTTGTAGCGTTCTTTAACAGGTTTGAAAAAAAGGATATAATAATAGAAGCACATAAATCACAACATCAAAGAATATCGCGTTGCTCAGCAAAAATATATAAATACGTATACATGAGGAAGTAATTCCATGGATTAGGATATTATCCTAGGTATTTATTTTTTGTTGTTGCTTTTCTATACCTTCCCATTTTCCAAGTGATGAGCAATAAGAGGGCTTTAAGGACATACCTACTTTTATC
Organism: Eupeodes corollae; assembly: GCF_945859685.1. NCBI lineage: Eukaryota > Metazoa > Arthropoda > Insecta > Diptera > Syrphidae > Eupeodes > Eupeodes corollae. The sequence continues at coordinate 270,249,852 of NC_079147.1, forward strand.
TCAAATACTTAATACTTTTTAATTTTTTTGAGTTGGGCTCAAAAAAAAAAATCAAAAAAAAGCGTCCTTATGCACTTTACAACTAAGGGCAAAGGATTTATTTGTAATTTTAAATATTTATGAAAAAAAGTCTCATAATAAATCATAATGTCATCTTTTTCTGTAAAACAGAACTTTTGATTAATAGCTACAAACAGAGAAATGAAATTCTCCACAAATTCCGACTTTCCCAATGGCGAAATCAATTTCTATTTCCTGCTCCTTTTTTGTGGTTTGATTATATCAGTTGACAAAAAGCTTATAAGAGTGAATATACAATCTTTTTATGTTATGAAAAATAAAAAAGAATTAGGACCAAATTGAATATATGCTGTCATTGCACACACATGACTTGTCGTCCTTTTTGCAGTGTGTGTATACTTGTTGATTTATTGTCCTTCCTGTCTGGAAGAAATTCATCTTCGGATGTGGCGTCTTTCTTTAAGTTAAATACATTATGTCTCTTTTTGTGTTTAAAGTACTAATATGAGTGTTAAATAAAATGTCCTTGCATGTGTTCTTACTTTGTTCGTATATTTGACTGTTTTAAAATTTAAATCTAGGTATAATTTTGAACGAAGTTCTTTCAGGTTCGAGATTTGTTTTTGAAGCTTAAAAATGAGATAATATATTGTTTTAATTATGGACATTTTTAAGATAAGACATTTAATAGCAATTTTGAAGTCAAACAAATTTAAATATATATTTTCAAATGACGCAAAGGATTAAATTTCTATATTGAAATTTAAAAAAATTAAAACAGAATAATATAACATAGGGGTGCAATTGGACCCCATGACATGATTGTACCGATTTTTCTCGTGATGTAAAGCAGGTTATCTAACCGAACTTGTGCATGTTCGTATTAGTGTGATTACTGATTTGGTTTCATTTTACAAATTGATTAAGCATTAAAAATAAATCATTCTTGCATTTTTTTTCTATCTTGAAGATAAATCTACCAAACCAACAAGACTCTCAGTAAATGTCGGTACAAAATATAAGTATGCTTTTATATATTTGTATTTATTTACTATAAAACAAAAGCTTTTCTTAATATAGAGGTATTTATGTGAAAAACTTCTGGAACTTCTTTTATCGATATAGGGCAAAGTTTCACCAAGGTCAGTTATACCTGTAACTAGGATATACTTTCTCCAATACCCATGATTTAATTAGTTTAGAGGTTTTGAAGAGCAATACAAAAATTATTTTCAGAATTATGAAAAATAACTAAACAAAGTCGAGATGCTACAGAAAAAGGCCAAATCTCGCAAGTCTATTGCAACTCCTATTTTAACACCTTTTAACTAGAAATATTTATACCAAATTTTATCAAAAATATTTTTACCAATTTTTATCACTGAGTTTTATGTATTGTCTGCCTAATTGTGTTAAGTCATATATTGACTTATGAATACGAAAACCATATTTTTGTTAATTTGTTCTCCCGTTAATTCGAAAAACCCTACCATTTCCATTTAAATAAGCTGCGACAACATTTAGCTGATGCACTTCTAATCCCCACTCAGCAGCGAGCGCCATAAGGATACGAATTGAACATTGCATAACATTGAAAACCCCATCTACAGCCTATTATGGCTAAATCACAAACACTCTTCAGCTTCGGCTGCGCCTGACGTTTACGAGTTCAGCCATAGGAATTCAATGCATGCTAGCACAATATAGCTTCGACCTCACGGTTTCGTTTCGTAAAAAAAAGAACGTAATGTGACTCGAAACGGAAGATCTAGTTCCATTTCCTGAACATTTGCTTCGTCTGACGGCTCAGCAGCTGCAAAAAAATATAAGCAAAGAAAATATTTGCTTTAAGAGGGATTCCAATTTTGTAATTGGAAAAATATAAAAGGTAGGTTATTGAACTATAAATAGGATTATCAAAACAAAAAATGAGTCTTGAAGAACTACTCATTGACAACATTTACAACACCAGGTCTAAAGCATGTACAAATGTTTTAAAAAGAAATGCTGCATGGGAAGAGATTGGCCAAACTTTAAACAGACCAGGATCGGGCAAACAATACTGAGGTTCCATTCATCGGGCATGCTTTCTTCCGACCATATCTTAAAGATAAGTTGGTGCATGCTCCTAACCAACTTATCTCTAGCTGCTTTAAAGAGCTCGGCATTCAAGCCATCCGCTCCAGGGGCTTTATTAGACTTCAACTTAGATATGGCAATCTTTACTTCGTCTAAGTCGGGAGGACGGTATTGTTGGCTTTCGTCGTCTATATTGAATGGATCATCCTGCGGACAGCGGAATTCAGTTCTTCGTCGCCGTTATACAGTCTGCGGAAGTGGTCCTTCCATATATTTAGCATTGACTGCGGTTCCACTATGATGTTTCCACTTTCGTCTTTGCAGACTTCGGTTCTAGGTTTATGTACTTGTGAATTTCGTTTCACCTGTTCATAAAACTTTCAAACCTCATTCCTGCTTTTAAACCTCTCAACATCTTCGACCGCACGCTTCTCATGCCCTCTCTTTTTCCTTCTGAGAAGTCGGTGTTCCTCTCGCCTCTTCTGCTCATAGAGCTCACGAGCAGCTCTCGTCCTTTTATGCGGCGCGGCTTTGCGTGCCTGTTGTTTGGCTGCATTTGCCTGCCGACATTCCTCATCAAACCAGGTGTTCCTTGTTGGTGGCTGCTTGAAACCCAGCACAACAGAGGCGGCTTCTCTGATTGCATCTTGGTAATGTTGCCACTGGTTTTCAATACATTGTGTTGGCGGCAGAGAACTTCGAGAGAGGTTACTTGTAACTCGGTCGGAAAAGGATTTGGCGATCTCTGGCGATTGTAGCCGTTCGACGTTGTACCTTCTCCCAGCACCTCCCTGTTTTGCCTTGGGTATGGAAATCCGAAGTGCTACCTTGGCTACAACGAGGTAGTGGTAAGAGTCGATGTTAGCTCCTCGGAAAGTTCGTATATCCACAATTCTGGAAACGTGTTTGGCGTCGATCGCAATATGGTTGATCTGGTTGACGGTAGATTGATCTGGAGAAGTCCAAGTTCCTTTGTGGATGTTGAGGTGTGGAAAACGCGTACTGACTACCATGACGTTTCGCCCGCATCAAAATCTATGAGCCTGAATTCATTGTCGGAAGTGTTGTCGTGCAGGCTGTTCTTCCCGATTATTCCACCAAAGAGGTCTTCCCTTCCTAGCTTGGCATTAAAATCGCCCAGGACTATTTTAATATCGTAGCTAGGTCACTGCTCATATGTTTTGTCTAGGAGCTCGAAGCACATATCTTTGGTGTTGTCGTCTTTCTCTTCTGTGGGGGCGTGCGCGCATATCAGGCTAATGTTGCCGAATTTAGCCTTGATGCTCATTGATGCACCTATAGCTCAAGACTTCTTGTCAAGCCTGGCTGCAATGACGAAGCCATGGTGGAAGAGCCTTCGGGATCGGTTCGTTGGGGAGAAGCGCTCAATGGACCGTCCGGGAGTGGAGCTGCAGTGTGAGATAGCTGGGAGTTTTTTGAATAACTAAAGTTCTTGATCCCATCGCTAACACCATGAAGGTTTAAAAACACAATATTTGTTATTTAATAGTGTTAGATAATGTTTTTATGTGTTGTTGCAGGCAAATAGGGAACTAATAGCAAACTGCTGCAGTTGAGTTCGCTGAAGATTTCCCGTCGCCAATCAGAGGAGATAATTTTATTTTTGGAAATGACGACGGCAACGACAAGATCACTCCAAAAAGAGCGAGATCCTCAAAGAGAAGGGCGGAAGAGGATTTTAAATCCTTTCTTGGAGGGTTGAATGCGACCGTGTCAACCCATTTGAGCTCAGCACCTCGTCCTGCGCACGATGTGGAAGAGGAGTTCATGCTTAACATGGCAAAGCGCATGTAACCGCTGAGTGTAGCTGATGTAGCAGTATGCGTCTACACGCCAAAATATTGGCCGATATCAACGAAGTATTGCTAAAGCAGCTGGAATGATGTTTTTTTTATGTTATTTTATATTATTTACTGTTGATGTGATAACTTTTTTTTTGTTGTTTGAATTGTTAAATTGTTGCAATGAAATTATCTTTTTGTTATTTGTATGTACCAAAGTTCCTAATAATAATAATAAAAAGACTGAATAAAATGTTAAGAACTCAAAGATTTTGTTTTTTATTTGAAATAATTGTTTTTAAATTGGGTTGTTATTTAGGTATTTCTTTAATTTATCTCGCATTGAGAAGTTGTGGGATCCAAATAATATGCATATCGTAAGTGGGCATACTTCACTTCACCAGAGACCTTCGATAAGGACGTCGTTTTCATCGTATCGATCGACAAATTCTGGAGATAAGTATGCTGAATCGTTTAGCTTGACAAATTTATGTAGCACTACACTGGTCTTTACGATTTTATCTGCATTTGTAGGCAACATATTAAATGTTAGGCATTCTCAATAACTTTCCGAACTCGAGAAAGTCTTTTATTAAAATTATGTTTCTCAATCGTGAGTAGTTTTCCAGGGCACAGCCGCATCAAAGGTTTCAAGGGAAAAGCTGAATCACCTTACCATGTTATGGTTGCAGGTATATTTGGAACTCGGAAGTCAACTGGGAGGAGGGAAGTTTATGCCTCCAGTTAAAACCTTTCTGCCAAAAGATGAGTCTGCAAACATTCCACCATCACTTTGACTTCCGTACGCACCGATGTCAACTGCGACAAAAGTATAATAAAAAACTATCGAATCGTGTCCCTTATGATATGTAGTATTCCAAACCAGCTCCTTGTGGGTACTGAATATTGATGTGTTTGCCATCAATAGCGCCAACACAATTGGGTAAACTCTGTTGGTGGTGATTAATAAAAAGACACAAGGCAGGTCCAAAGAATATAGGCTGTTTCGTAAATGATATTTGCAACTGTTAAATATCCCATACGAAACATCCACGCGAGGACTTGTTTTGGTACTCCTTTTGACAAATACCTTGAAGAAAAATGTTGTAGGCAAAGAAATAAACATTTTTACTTGATCAACTTGCAACAAGATTAAGAAAAGTCGGGCACTTGGTTCGATAGGTTTTCTCCAACTAGTCTTTTCCAGATGTAGGTTCAATAAGAGCGCGGAATATCTCAAATGCGTTAGGAGACATCCTTGTTATTTTAAAGAAGTGCTCTGGGTCTTTATCCTTCATTTAGTTAAAGTTCAGAGCATAGAACCCTTCATCATCTCTCCGCAGATTGAGCTCCCGGACCCACCAACGTCACTCAGTCTGCTCTTCTTCTTGCTCTATGAGCTCAAAATACCCACGATAGGCTGTGTAAGCTGCTTTCGTGATACTTTTAATTTTTATATTTCAATATTCATATTTTTTACTGCACGACAAACCAAAACAAACTTTTGAGAAAAATATCAACTGTGTATTATTTCATTTTAGAAATGTTATTCAAATCAACCTTGAAGTAGGTCCAACGTAACGCAGACGAAGCCGAAGCTGAAGCGTGTTTGTGATTCAGCCAATATAATTCCCCCCTTTGGGCGGTCTACAATGGACCATGTTTCATTTGACTCATTCGCCAAAAGTTCTTCGTTCATAGCCTGTTTCCATTCCTTAACGTTGGAATCTTTTAAAATGTCTCTAACATTTTGCGGATCTAGGATTAAAATGCAAACAGCATCACTAAAAACATCTAAACCTTCTGATTCATCACTTGAAGTTAGAATTTCTGCATGCAATCTCTTCCTTGATCTTGTTCGCATTGCTATCACTTCTCCTTTACTGTTCCTGATCCTTTATAATTCTTTCTCTTTCAATTTTGCCGTCTCCAGCTTTTTTATTTCGTTGGTCAAGTACTTGGGCTTCGATTTTATCTTGATTTGCTTTATCTTTGACTTCACTATGGCATGTTTCTGTTTCTCCCAATTTTTAAATTTCTTTTGCTGTGAATAATATATTCATGTTCATTTGTTTTTGATTCTATATTTCCATCGACTTTAAATCTTCATTTTTATTTGGTCCGACAAATAATTCTAATGTTAGGACTAATGGGATCAAATTTACTTCTACTTTTATTTTTAAACAAAGAATATGCTTTACTACCAAATACCTGGAAGTGGTTTACACCAGGGACTTTTCCTGTCCAGAGCTTGTAGGAGACCTCGCCATTTAAACTGCTTAATAAGCACCGATTCCGTGTGTATTTTGCAGAAGCGATGTCCTGCCCCCAAAACAATTGAGATAGCTCCGACTGCAGTAACATATATCGTCCCATTTCGACAAGTGTCCTGTTTATCCTTTCGGCAACACCTTTTGTTGCGGGGTATACTCTATAGTTAATTGATGCTTGATGCCTCCCTCCGAAAAATATTGACTAAACTCCTTACTGCAGTACTCTACGCCATTATCTGATCAACGCTTTGATTCTTTGACCTGTAAGATTTTCTGCATGAGTTTTGAAATCTTAAAAAGCTGTAAAATTTGTATATTGGGCTTCAATTGCAGTAGTTTTATTGTTTACGAGTACTAAATGACGTGGCTCATTGAAGTTCAGCTGAGAGATTTTGTTTTTATCTCCATACATGTGTGACGTAGCGCCACTGTCCAAGCACTATGTATTGATTTTTGACAAAGTATTTAGACTAAAAACTTCTTCACTTACACTTGATATCAAAAATGATTCTTCCGTCACTGCTGTCTTATTTGTTGTGTTGATTTTTCGTCTACAGGAACTTGCCATATGACCATTTCGTCTGCAGCGATAGCAGATGAAACGAAAAATCTTATTCTTCTTACCTTTGCGCCTTGTATTCTCTCCGAAGGAATTTTTTGCTATGAACTTTGAATTTGGCTTGAACTTTTGATTATGCTGCCGCTATTTTACAAACAATCCTCCACTCTGATGGGCACCCTTTTCTTTTCTGGCATCGTACTCCTCAGTAATATTTATTTATAGGGTTTCGGGTTAAGGCAGATCATCCCGCGTTTTTATCGCGACTCTAAAATTTTCATTGTACTAAGGAAGGCTGTATAACAAAAGAATAGAAAGTAAATCACCATTCCTTCACTCATTTTATTCAAAACGAGTTGTTTAAAAGTGAAGCTTTCTTGGCAAGTCCTCTCGATTCGTACACTTTATGCAGCTTGGTTCAGATATTTTTAAATGGATTTATCGATCTTCTTTACGCCAAAGTACCTGTACTGCTTTGTCTGTTCTCTGCTTAGTTCCACAAACGTAGTCCCATGTGTCAATCCCTACCAAAAATCCTTTCACATGGAGTTTCCAAGTGTCAAAATTTTCACGAGCCAAAGGCTCGATTTTGACCAAATGATGATTTGCCATAACTTGATTAGTTTTTTTTTTAATTATGCTAAATTTGAAAATATATTTATTGAAATTACTGATTGATAAGATTTTTTTAGATTTCTTCTGCGCTCATAACCCTGTTAAAACAAGCTCAGACGATGTAAGTTCCAAATTAAATTAATCGCTTGTTAATAGGTCCTTATATATATACATTATAGTAGAATATAATTGTGAAATAAAGTGTGTGTTCAGAGTTTTTAAAATTAAGTTTGTTTAAGTAGTTACCTATGTATATAAGTTCTAATACAAAAGAAGTATAAACTAAGTATAAGGTATTAATTCATTAATTGAGTAATTTAGTGCTCATTTTTAATTGACTTTTTAACACAAATTAATTTAACATAATATTTTGAAATTTTTTTACCCATTTTGTTACATTTTATCAATTTTACAAACATTTTTTTAAAAGATTTGTATGCAGACTTATATGAGCTGCAATGGGGAACCAAATACTTTTTTGTTAAAAAAAAAATACTACTCCTTACTGCTAATTTTGCTGCAGCGCAATGTGATGTAACTTTTAAGAAGGCCTAAAGGACATATTAATTAAATTCTCTTGTCAGATTGTTTTTCAAAGTAACTTTGGTATGTCATTTTTAAAATTTTTCTGAATTAATGTACTCTGCTTTTCTACTTTTTTATTTTTATGTTTTATGGCTTAAAAAACTCAGTTGAAACAAAAATCTAAGAAGCAATGTCTCTAGAGTTAAGTATTTTCCTAAAATAAAACCTTTACCTTTGTCTATTTACACTCTAAAGAAAATTATGTACATATTTGATAACATTAAAAATTCATTTACTAAACTACAGAGATAACGTTTTAACCAATGAAAAAAAAGAAACTCGTTTCGAGCGTTATTGACAATATTTACAATGGAAAACAATTAGAACTATTTTATTTGAATTTAACTTCCTTAACATAGGACATTTAATGTCTTCATTTGATAATTCTAATTCTTTAATCTCGGCCTTACAGCTTCTAATATATACATATACATATGTTTCTTCCTTTCTTTGGATAGCAAGGGAAAAAGAATTTAACTGCAAATTAAAAACATTATAAATTTATTTATTTTAGCAAATCAAAAATGTATCCAAAAATAATTTCACACCGATTTCCAAATGACCCAAACCGATACAACGTATTATGTATTAACTACACTAAGTCGACCATAAATTGCAACAAATTTTTAATTTTACTACGCAAATAAAAGAACATAAAGTTCTTCACCGCAATCTTGCTGCCATATATCCTACATTATACCTACCTATTATACAGAAAACCATTTTTCTTGTTCGTCCTTAGTACAAAAAGATAATCATATCCTTTTTAACGTTGTTGCCTTAAAAGTTTTCCCATAAAATGTGACGAAATTATACCCAATGCGCCACATACAACAAAGTTACTTATTATATTGCTATCTAGTCGAATGTTGACACATGAACATTTGGACAATGGTCAATCACATCCTTGTACAATCTCTCTCTCCTGCTACAAACAGAAAAATAATATTCTACTTTGTCTTTCTTCTAATCTGGCAATAAAAACCACCAAAAAAGTTAACATTTCCATTCGCCAAAAAGGTCCTTCGTCTTTATATGTATATTCTTCTTTGTTCGCCGATTTTATTGATCAACTTCTCTGCATATAAATCTTCAGATTAGCTCACATATTCCTGTAGAATCATTTTCGTCGCTCCACCAAATAAGGACGTCACTTTTATAGAGCAGCACTGTAAATCATCATATTTAAGTTGTTAATTTATTTGCAGTTGCCATGTGAAATGTGAACTGTTGTTGTGCGATGTATATGACTGTGTGTCGAAGTCCTTCGTCATCCTGGAACCTGGGATTCATAAAGAATCCCTGGATTTGATGGTTGCAATGTGCGATTGCGATCTACTGCGCCAGTTCTCTTCGCAACCGCTATTAGCCACAACATAAAATCTTTAAGTGATTTTATTACCTTTCCTCCTCTTGCTGTCACGTCACTCACATGCCCATCACACAAAAACAAAAAAAAATACAAGATATGAAGAAAAGGACGAAAAAAGGGGAACGAACGTTTGTTGACTCTCAGTGTTTTGTTCTAGTTTTAAGGAGTATCCTTTTGTCCTTTGGGTTTGCGATGATGATACGAGTATAAAGTGAATCCTATTGTGATGAAAATTTAGATCTCGACTGACACAAACAATACAAATGGTGTGAAAAGGATATAGGTAAACTGTCAATAACTTTGACTAAATTATTGTTTTATTCAGCCTTTAAGATGTGAGCTGGTGACTTTGACGCATTTCGTCAAAGAATCAACAATAATACGAAAAGAAAGAGGGAATAATATTTTGTCATGGAAATTTGGGCTTACCATATCAGCAATTGAAATGTATAATTTTCTTTGTTATATGCAAAAGATACTTTGTTGCATTTAATAGATGTCTGTTTTTCAAAATGAGGACTGTTTACATTAAGAACATTAAACAGGATCAAAGAGGATAAATACATTTGCCTACCTGGAAATTGAATTAGGCATTGCGAATTGAGCAAGACCATAAAAAAGGGTAGCATTTTTATTACGATTCCTTAAGGATTAGAAGTTAAGATATTTTATTGTATATCTACGTTCATACAAACGCATGGCGTTTAAAATGGATACGCAGATGTGTATTTTTTTGTTGTAGAAAAAAGAAAACAAAAAGGGAGTTTTATTTTTGTCACTTATACGAAAAGGGATAAGTATATTTAAACAGAAAAAAAGGTTTAAGTTGTTGTTATTTTCGTTAATTGGCGTTAAAAACACAACAATGTTGTTGATCTTTTAATGTTTATTAATACAAAACTACTCAAAAAGGCAAACGTTTCGATACGGAACAAACTATTGCGACAAAATCATGCAAAAAGCAAAAGATCTGGGAATTTGTAGGTGGCACCTGGTAAACTTACAATATTAATTTTATACTAATCCAGGGAAGCGTTATAATTCAATAAATTGTATTCCTTGATTAAACTCCTTCTAGCTTTGTGTAATGAACCAAAATGTTTTTATAAGTTAGCATTTATTCAATCTGTTTTTTACATTTTCGAATAATATCAATTGCGCAATTGCGTCGTTATGTTTATTGGTTTCTTCATCGACTAATCAATCATTCAATTCCTTCGAAAAATGCATTTGTTGTCTTCAAAATTAGCAGGTCAAACCTAAGACCTACGACCAGCCAAAAGAAAGGGGAAGGGAAGACTCCCGGCCCCGGATTTCCTAGGGGCCCGTAAAATTGAAAGCAACAACAACATTCCCAAACTATTCTGACTTATTTTAAGGGCCTGAAAATTTAAAATCAATCATTCTTTCGCAATCAGGCCCCTGTTTGCATGTTATTTACTAATCTATCAGTACCAAGCTTGCCGATCTGGGCGCCTAATTATTATGTCCTCTCCAATCGCGACTACACCCTCTACAAAAGTCGTAGACAGTCCATTCTTAATGGAGACTGAGGACGACCTTATCATGGTCCTTCTGAGCGAGGACGAACTCTTGGGTTCATCCTCAGACTCAGAGGATCAGAACAAAACCGTGATGGAGGTTGATCTGCCTAATTGTAGCCAAAATGCTGCAGTTAGTACAGATTAAATTCCAACTCTCCATAAAGGCCTTGGTCTCACTTCTTCTCCGTCTGGCGAGTAACGGGGAAGACATTGTCCTGATCCAAGAGCCATGGATTGTAGGATGCGTTGTTCGAGGACTCAGGACTCCTGGATACTACACACTTTGTGTGACAGATAAAGGTGAAACTAGATCTTGCATACTAGTGAAACGTAGCATTAATGTATTTTTACTCCATCGTTTCAGTGACAAAGATACCACCCGTAGCTAGGTTGGAAACAACCAAAGGAAGTTTCTGGCTGGTGTCGGCGTATCTTGGGCAAGACCACCTTGGCCCTCTCCCTGGAAAAACTCTGGAGAAAGTCGACGCTGAAGCGGAAAGGCAAAGGATACGCCTAATTATTGGGAGCGATGCTAACGCTCATCATACTGTATGGGGCAGTACGAATATCAACGACAGAGTTGAGTCTCTTTTTGATTATATTCTTGGTACTAACCTCTTAGTAAGTAATGTTGGAAATGAACCAACCTTCATAACTAAAACTCCACAAGAAGTCTTAGACATAACTCTTGTCTCAGATAGTATACACCATATGATCTTGGACTGGAAAGTATCCAAAGAACACTTGTTCTCTGATCATAGATATATCCAGTTCAATATAAATGTGGATGATAACCCGAGTCCATTGACTTTTCGAAACTATCGGAAAACTGACTGGGCTTCATACAGGAACTCATTACAGAGTTTATTAGAACCTGGACTATCTACAGTCCTCCCTCTAACGCTAATGAACTTGACAACAAAGTCAATGACCTTACCTCAGCTATGAACACATCGCTAGAAATTGCTTGTCCAATTATACACATAAGAGGAAAGAGGAAACCACAATGGTGGGCCTCAGAGCTTGACTCGTTTAGGAAGGAATGCAGGAAACTTATCAACCGGGCCAAAGCTGCAAGACAAGCCTCTCATTGGGACTCCTACAAAGAATCCCTAAGAATCTACAAGAAGGCACTAAGGAAATCCAAGCGATCTTCTTGGCGATCCTTCTGTGGCATGATAGAAAAAACTTCTGAAGCTTCTAGGTTACGAAAAATTCTTTCAACTAATCCAGCTATGCCAAGCTGCTTGAGAAATACAGACGGCTCCTGGACAAATTCAAGTAATGAATCGCTGAACTTACTATTGGAAACTCACTTTATTGGTATTTCTCTTACCGAAACTTGCAACAGTTATATACGTTCAAGTTCAAATACAACATATCCACAAGGTCTGATCACAAATAATAAGCTACAATGTGCTCTCAACAGCTTCAAACCATTTAAAGCTCCAGACTCAGATGGAATAATACCAGCCGAATTACAAAAGACTTCTGATATAATTGCACCAATCCTTGACGCAATTTTTACCAGCTGGTTTACCTGGTCCATATTCCCTCGGCATCGAGAGAAGTTAAAGTTGTTTTTATACCTAAAGCATCCTAAATCCTAAAGATCTACGACTTATAAGTCTATCATCATTCCTTCTTAAGACCTTGGAAAGATTGATTGATATCCATTTAAGGGGAGGTATCGATACAAGACAAGGTAAATCGGTGGAAACAGCGTTACACGCTTCAGTACGCACCATTGAATATTCCCTCCATCATAAATCATGGTTGCTTTCCTTGACATCAAAGGTGCCTTTAACAACGTGGACTGGACACATCTGCAATCACATCTTCATTAACATCTCTAAATGTAGAGAGTTCGCTTCGGGAGTTAATTCATTTAATGCTTACTATAGCAGAATAATTAACTCAAAACTGGGCAACTCTTCTAGCAGACGATTTGTTAGTAGAGGGACACCGCAAGGTGGTGTTCTATCCCCTCTTCTATGGAACCTAGTGGTGAATGAAATCCTAACTAGTCTGGATGCGGAGGGTTTCAGAGTGATAGCCTGACGGACGACGTTGCTATAGCAGTTTCAGGAAAGCATCTTAATATCAAAAAGAATTCTTACAAAATGCCTTGGACAGACTTATACTTTGGGCTGATCGGTGTGGACTGGCGGATCGCTTCGCATGACCCCGTCTGGACACCTTGCTCTACCTTACACCTCTTGACATATTTAGCAAAAAAATAGCTGCAAGCTCTGCTATTCGTCTCAATTCTTCATTGCAGTGGACTAACAACAACATTGGCTACTCCGTAATTCTAAGGTACCTAGAATCAATTCCAAAGCACACAGACTACACCATCCCCCAACTACAATTCGACAGAAACTTCCAGATTTCTATACCTACCAGATCTTTTTGGGAGGATAGGACATTCTTAGAGGATGAGTCAATCCACTTTTACACAGATGGGTCAAAAACAAAAGAAGGGGTTGGTGGAGGTGTGTACTCTGAACGACTGAAATTAAGTCTCTCATTCAGCCTTCCCAATTATTGTTGCGTGTTCCAGGCGGAACTTTTGGCGATTAAAGAAGTCTTGTCTTGGCTCAAAGAAAACGTGATATCAACATCTGATATCCGTATTTTCTCCCACAACCAGGCCGCTATCAAATCTCTGGACTCTGTCTCTACAAACTCTATAACAGTCCATAACTGTCGATCATCTCTAATGGAGATAGCACAACAGTTTAATATTCGCCTTTGCTAGGTGCCGGCCATAAAAAAATTCCAGGTAACTGTAAGGCAGATGAACTCGCCAGGAAGGGTATAGTACAGCCCATCCTACCAAGTTTGGCAGGTACTGGCATACCAATCGCTACTTGTAAACTGTTGCTAATACACGACGATGTGAGGAGGGCACCAGGTGGAACAACATCACCACGTGGAAGTCACAAAAAACATCTAGCCAACACTGGATTTAAAACGTTCAAGATGCTTGCTCTCTCTAAGCAGATCGCATATAAGCTCGATAATAGGTGTCATAACCGGACACTGTTTAATAGGAAAGCACGCCACGAGACTAGGCGTATTCTCAAATGACTTTTGCAGAAGCTGTATAGACGAGGAAGAGGAAGAAACGGTTCTTCATCTTCTCTGCACATGCCCTGCTCTAGCTCGAAAACGCAAGAATTACCTAGGACAATTCTTCTTTATCGATCTAAACGATCTAAATCATATCGGTATAATCAGCCTCCATTGAGCTTAGGAGGAAGCCTCAAGATTCATGTGGTATCACAATGGGGCATTAAACTGGCCTAAGTGTGTCCGTTTTCATCTTGGACAGCCACTATAACCTAACCTAACCTATCAAATTTCTGGACTATGTCTCTACAAACTTTATAACAGTCCATGTCTATCGATCATTTCTAATGGAGATGGCACAACAATTAAATATTTACCTTTGCTGGGTGCCCTGCCATAGAGACATTCCAGGAAATTGTACCACTTTTGATTTATGCTGGCATACTAATCAATGCATCTAAACTATTGCTAATGCAAGACGGTTTAAAGAAGGCAAACATCAGGTGGAATATCATAACCACGTGTAAGGTCAAACAAAACATCTGGCTTTCACTAGATTTAAATCGTTAAAGCAGATCGCATATAAGCTCGATAATCGATTTCTCTTGAAGCATCCTTTATAAGGTCCAAAGCTCAATATCCATTTTTGACCATTCCTCTTTGACAAATAAGCTTTCGAATTAATTTTCCAAAGTTTGTAAACGACTGTAAAAATATAGGACTCCAGCATAATTTTGCCTTTCTAGATAACATCCTCCATCTCCGTATTTAATTATTGATTTAGATTCATATCCTCTGAGATAATTTTTTGCTCACAGAAGGAAAATGGCAATTTTTCCATTTCCGCTAAGCAAAGTACGATAAATTTTACTTTTTTATGCCATCAAAAAAAGGACTCCCCTTCATATACTCTTGTGTTGTGCGTATGTCAACACATCATCTTCGCTTAATGTGATTATGTGTTTATCAAATGAGACTCACTGTACTAACGTTCGTTCATCATTATTGATTTGTTTCAGAAACACACAGTCCTGATGACAACACCGAGGATTGTGCACACGCAGTCATCGTCTACAAGTCCATATTTTTATGGGCATCAATTTTTTATCAAATATCGAATATTTATCAAGTTTTTTTCTTCTGTTGGTTGTTTTGGCCTCCGGTTAACACAATTCAACCCGAACCCCCCAAAAAGAACACAAACAAAAAACTTGACGAATTGTGCCGCCATTTATCAAGTAAATCGACGGAAATCAACAAACAAAACGCCGCACCAGGAACGTCCTTAGATTCTTTTCTATACAATTCAATTCAATTGAAGATACTTTTCTTCTTTTTTGTCGGATGTGTGTGTTCAGAAGTTCTTCTAAGAGTTCTAAGAGTTGGAGGTACACACATTACAGACCGATTCAAATCATTCGAGTGGAAATAAAACAATTTTATCATCGGTAGAGGGATGAGGACGATGTAGAACCCTCTTTAGCCTCTGTCACATGTGAGACATCTATCAAACTAGCGAAAAATTGCCAAAGTTATTTCATTCAACCAGCCAGGGCGGCAGTGAACAGTGAGGCAGTGAGAGCGAAGTGAATAAGTTAATGTCCCATGCTGTGTATGGCGGGTGTCTGTCTACAGCCTTGGTGAATTTTTCGAGGAAAATAAGACGCTATAATCTTCGCAGATGTAATGAATTAACTCAGATGTGGCCTACATTTTAATGGAAACTAATGCGTTGCTGTCATCCACTTGTTCAATGGCAATCTGTATTTACAACGGTTTACAGATAGATAGATAGATGGCATCAGGGATGACGATGCATATACCTGTCATCCTTAAATGTCAAGTGAATAGTTCATTGAATCTAATTAAGTTAATCGGAAGTGTTCATGGTTTGGTAAATGGGTGATGGCTTTTGGGGTATGACTTTTAGAGGAAATGGGTTGAACTCAAATCTGTCCATCTTTTTGTAGGTCTGTTTTATAAAAACATGTGACTTAAGGGTTTCTAAGGGTTCTTTTATCATTTTATAGGTGGGAAATGGAAATGTTTTCTACTACTCACTTTCTAACTTTAGGTGGCGATGTACATTCCGGGACGGACATGGACTTCAACCAACAGTCGTCTTCAGCCAGCTTAATTTTTAGCAACCTATCTACATTTTCGCATGCCAAGTTGGTTGAGATCTCGGTCTTCCTCTACTGTTATGGCCTTCGGGATTGTATTTAAAGATCTTCCGGCCTAGAGCGTTAATGTTGATGCTCTACATAACCTAGCTATCTAAATTGTTGTTCCTTTATCCCTTTAATCACTTCATTGCCTGTGTACAGCAAGTACTTCTCGTCGTTGAATCTTCTTCTCCATTCTCCATCCATGCAAACGGGACCAAAAACCACCCGAAGAAATTTTATTTTAAAGTATCCTAAGACGATCTCATCTTTGTTTGACATGGTCCAGGCCTACCTTAAAGTAATAGTTGTTAATGGTATAATGTTTTGTAGAAGACGTCCTTCAATGTCATTTTTTGCTGACAGCATATACTTCGTCTTGCCCTCATTAACTACTAAATCTGCCTTCTTCGCTTTCGTCGCAATGCTCAAAACGCTCCATTGACATCAAGGATGCCAAAACTAGATATTGCACTGTAAAGCTCTTCCCGCTGTCATATGCGACTTTAAAATCGATAGAGATGGTGGGTATCGATTTAAAGTTTCGAGTATGCTAAAAGTGTTCCTATTTGCATTAACTGCCTTCGAAAAGGACACACAGTTTCGAAATGAAAAATGAGTCGGTGCAGCGTTTGCAATCGATATCATCACACATTATTGCACCAGTACGAATCAACTTTTAATAGTTTACCGGCACAACCTTCAACAAGTTTTCAAGCTATCATGCCTCAGTTTCGGCTGATAAAGTTATTCTTGCCACTGCAACTGTGCAAATAAAGGGCAGTTCTATAGAATTTATGACAGATCGAGCATTACTTGATTCTGGCTCTCAATTAAACTTCATAACAGAAGAATTAGCCCAAAGATTAAAACTTCGAAAGGAAGAAAAACTTTTGAATCTGCTTGGCATTGGAAAGGCAAGTGCTACAGTAAATAAAAAAAGTACATGCAGAAGTAAAATCAAGATTTAATGATCATTCGTTTTCTGCTAATTATTAGGTAATGAACTCAATATCGTCTTATCAGCCGGACCAAGTAATAAAAACTTTGGATTGGAATATTCTTTCCAACATTCAACTAGCTGATCCGTATTTCAATAAGCCACAAAAAATTGACCTACTTATTGGAGCAGACACATTTTTTGAATTGTTGTCGGTTGGTCAAATTAATCAAGGTTCCGAATTTCCAACTATTCAAAAGACAATTCTTGGCTGGATAATATCTGGGAAATACCCCAAGGGTACAAATAACAATACCAAGCATTGCAATCTCTTATGTCAGTGTGAAGATTTATCAGATTTAGATCAAAAGATACCAAAACTCTGGTTATTGGAAGAATTTCCTGGGGAAACGAAAAAATATTTTACTCCAGAACAACAATTGTGTGAAAAACACTTTGTGGAAAATACAAAACTTTTTCCGACAGGTCGATTTGAGGTTAAACTTCCCTTCAAATTATCCTCAAACTCGCTTGGATCATCATTCGAAACTGTCAAATGTAGATTTCTTGCACTTGAGCGCAAATTATCCAAAACTAGCGATTTGAGAGGAATGTATATGGATTTCATGAAAGAATACATCCAAAGGGCCCGCACTATTTTATTCCACATCAGTGTGTTTTGCGACCGCAAAGTACAAGTACTAAGTTGAGAGTTGTTTTCGACGCCTCAAGTCGAAAATCTTCTCAATTATCACTGAATGATATCTTGATGGTTGGGCCAACCATTCAAGAGGAGCTATTTTCGACGTTGCACCGTTTTCGTACACACAAATATGCTATTACGACTGATATTACGAAAATGTACCGGCAAGTTCTTGTTGCTGAAGAACAAACGAATTACCAGCTCATAGTGTGGAGGCAGCATCCGTCCCAACTATTGCAAGTCTATCGCTTAAACACTAGAACGTATGGTACGTCTCCAGCGCTATTTTTAGCGATACGGTGTTTAAAAATGTTGGGCGATGGTAACGAATCCTCTTTCCCTACGGGGTCAAATATAATTCGAAGAGATTTTAACGTTGATGATCTCTTAACTGGTGCTGATAATCTCGAGACCCTTAAAATAATGAAATTCGAGATTCAAGAAAACCTCACAAAGGGAGGGTTTCAATTAGCTAAATAGTTTTCAAATCATCTAGAGTAGGAGAGTTCTAAAAAATCAATTAATTTTAATGATTCAGATTTCACAAAAACTCTGGGAATTTGTTTACACCCTAAAGAAGATACATTCAGCTTCAATTTGGACAGTAATTTCCATGATTTACGAGCTACTAAGAAAAACATATTATCAGTTTCCGCTCGTCTTTTCGATCCTCTTGGTTTGTTATATCACATGGTAACCAAAGCCATAATCTTAATACAAGAGCTTTGGGTTGCAAAGATTGAATGGGATAAGTCGATTTCATTGCGCCTTGATACAAGTTGGAAAAATTTTAAAACCAATTTATCTCAACTTGGCAGGATAAAAGTTCCAAGATTTGTTGAAACTCATTCGAACGCAAAAATTCAAGTTCATGAGTTTGCCGATGCTTCGACGAGAGCTTACGGTTGTAGTATTTACATCCGAAGCCAAAGCACAGCCGGTATCAAGCTATTAACTGCAAAGTCTAGGGTGGCCCCTTTGAAATCGAAATCGATTCCTCGCTCGATTAGAAATTTGCGCAGCGCATACTCTTGCTAAGTTATGGACAAGAGTAGAGGCATTGTTGAGTCTTGACGTCGAACAAGTTATTTTCTAGACCGATTCCGAAATAACATTGCATTGGATAAAATCACATCCATCTACGTGTGTCCAACATCCAAGAGTGGACTTGGTGTTTCTAAGATAAGTTGAAATCGTCCAAAGTTATGAATTCCCAGAAGAAATTGAAAAACTTCGTAGGAAAATAGCTCTTCAAAATAGTTTTCAAAAACTTAATCCGTTTATTCATGACTTTCAAGATAACGAATTTTCATTTTTGCAGACCCCAACGACAGAGAAGCCTTCACCTTATCGAATCTACTAATCCAGAACCAGTTCCGGAACAGCAAACGGGCTGCTTGAAAAGATGGCAGCTTCTATGCTGGCTCAAGCAGCAGCTCTAGCTTAGCTGAAGTAGTCCAAGGAGTATCTGCTTGGCCAACAAATGCGATCCAAGTGGGTACAGGAGTAGCCCAATCTCGTCGTCGGCAAACTAGTCCTTATCCACGAGGACAATTCGCCTCCTCAGCGGTGGAAAATAGGAAGAGTTATAGGGGTCCTCGAAGGGCAGGACGGCAAGGTCAGGGTCGCATTGAAGCCTGCACTCTTTCAAAGTGGCCGGTGTTTCGTTAATACGAAACTTAATAAAATTAATTTAAAATCTTAAATATTGAATTTAACTTTAAATTAAAAAAAACATTTATATCAGTAAAAAAATTGCACTATTGTGCTTGTTAAATTTTCAGCCCCCTTTCTTATGTATTGGGTAAACTATGCTGAAATTCCACTCATCGAACATGCTGTATTCCGACCATATTGCAAATGAGTTATTGCATGCTCCCAACCAAATCATCGTCGTGTGAAACCTTGCACTTCAGAGGCGGTATCTCAATGCTTAAGGCAGGCAGCTAAGGACTTCTTAAGAGGTTGTTTGAGATTCGATCGCAAGAGAACATGGCAGTCTCTTGAGATTGTACCCACTAACGTTGAATCTTTTCACTGTATTCCCTTGTTTTGACTTGGTTCGGGATATTCATAGGCGTACCTTGGCTACAATGAGGTACTAGCCCGAGTCAATATTGGCCCTTAGGAATGATCGGACATCATGTATACTGGAAAAATGTCGTGTCGGATTGTCGTGCTGTGCTTGTCACACCGTTAAAACTCAAGGCTTTTTGCCTAAATATAGTTCTGACAACAAATGCACACCGAAATAATCGTTGCCTTTGCTCTCGGTAGCAATCGCAGTACCTACATCACAGTCAATAGTCTATCACATCGCACATATTGGATTGGATATCTGCCTTGCAGCAGTTTAGGGCTTCCGCTAAATATTATAGGCTGCCCGTGGTCTATAAAGAGACTAAATATTCCACGTTCGTTGTCCTTACTTTGTTTGCTCGATTCGTCATCAGTTGATCCATCCGTATCCGAGGCTTGTTGTTAAAATTTCGTAGAAGCCTTATCAGGTGTTTTTTAAGCAGGTCAACTTAAATGGAACAGTAGACGCCACCGTTGATTTCATCTCGGAAATTGCTCGGCTGCCATCTAATTAAAGGGAGGTGCCTCAGAGGAAACATTGAAGTTCATAGTTGATTGCAAGTCAACAATAAAAGTAAATTTGTCTTGAAAAATTTTGCAAATGTTAAGAAAAAACATTTTTAAACAAAAGTCAATATGATGCGAAAATGGGTAAACTGTATTTTCCACACAAAAAAAGTAAGTTCAAGCCTAAGTGTAAAATTTCCTAATGTATAAATCAAACAAAAACCTTTTGGCTTATCCTTAAGTACGAATTCAAAGCGGTTCAAATTTATTGGTCCTCAAATCCAACCATTTCCTTAAAACTATTTATTCTTTAAATTAATCAGTCACTTGTTGTTGTTTTCTTTGCTTGCTGTTATTTTTAATTTTCCATTTTTCTTTTAGTCCTTTTTTTTTCATCACTTACTTAATCACGCTATTGAATATTATAAACCAAAAGAATTCCACAGCTTTCAGCTAAGTCAACAATATATTTCATCACCTTTCAAAAACCCTGCAATTCGGTTTTTAAAAATTAAGTACTAGCTCACTTTTAATTCCCATTACACCACACCCGTGATATTCATCATCATCATCATCAGTATCAGGATCAAAGGGTTTTTGATATCTTTTTTGGGTGAAAAAATCCTTTCAAAAATATGTTCTTATCCTAAATAAACAATAAAGCAAGTGTCAAGCGCACAGTATCCGAATAAGACTCGTCGCTTCGTCGATGTCGATTTCTATACGAAACCACCTTGAACCTGAACCGTCATATTTCCGGTAGAGTGCGTATACCGCGCACTTGGGAGTTTACAAAACAAAACAGCCACTCCATCATCAGAAAAGAGGGTGGTAAATGGTAATAAACAACACCGGGAAACAAGAGAGAGCCCGGCGTTAATGCTATTTAACATTCTGCCTTTTGGGTCAAATTGAATTCAGAGCTTGACGAATAGACTTTGTGGTGCAAAATTATAATTAACAGCCTCACAATAAACCGCCAAAAATTCAGCTATAAGTCCCACAGAAACGCGGAGAAGGCGATGGAGAACATTGATGTTTATCCTCGAAAAATCCTTAAACCCTAAATAATTACATCACCAAAAGGACTATTATTCCATGGCTCTACAGTACCGTCTACACCTAACCTATAGCTTTGTGGCTAAAGAGACGTATAGAACGGCTTTGGGCTTCGATCAAACGAATCCAGCGGAATACCGACCTTTCAAAAGGTGGCTTGGCTATACAAGCCATCATCAGTGGGTGGGGTATTGGGATTGGGATTTTCTATTTTGTATTTTGTATGAACATCAGTGAGCTGTAAATGTATCTAAAACATTAACCCCTCGACTTCGATGCGTTCGGAAGGTACAAGTATATTGGATTCTATGTTGCTCGGTTTTTGCTCAAAAGCTATCGCGGGCACATTCATCTTGAAAATAATGTTTAATCAAGGAGATTAAAATTTCCGCGACTCACAGGATTATGTGGCAGGCAGCAAGAACGAGACAAAAATGTGCGGTTGAAGTTGAAGGCAAATCCTTTGTTATTAATTATGCGCGCTTGAGTAATTTCTTCTGCAAGACTTTTTCTTACTGTATATTTTTAATTTAGTATTGTGGCAAAGCAACGATGCGATGATTTCTAAGCACTTCGTTGCTCTCGTTCAGGACTCGCTCATAAACTCCTGTTGAACGAAACGAAAGGATTCAAGTTAAGCGGCATAGGTGGTAACATAGTGATTATGGGTGGTGGTGGTGGTGGATGGATGATTATGCAAAAGAGTTACCACTTACTTACAATTTTATTTGGATTAATGAACAAAGCTTCGATACGACTCATTAGTCTACCTTTTGAAGGATTTTCTGTTTTGTTCCGCATCGCGCACTGTTGTTGTGATATTATCGAATGAATGAACGGGTTATGGATGGTTTGGCTATATCCGTTAAAATGCCTAGACCTAGACCTTCTATAATCACAGATGGGTTGAATTTAAATTTGAATGAATGTGTGATTAAAACATCCCCATTGTATTTATGTTGACAAGTAGAATTATTATTTTTTCGAGTATAATGAGGTAGATTGATTCGCAGTGATGCTGGAGGATCCACAGCGAAAAAGACAATGGGAGCCTTTTTTCCAATTGTTAGTGGGGCTATTGTTCGGATATTTTGCGCCTGTAATTATTTTTAATTATGCGCAAATCGAGGCACAAAAGATGAACTAGGAGCAATTTTTATTTGATATTCATAAAATTTGAATACATTTTGAAATAAATCATGCATTGAAATCATCGGATCAATGTACCGACTTGCATTGATTCTCTATAAATCAATTGTATTCTGTGGCGTATATTTGATTTTTGTTTGTACATTTTTCATTTTTTTTAAGGTTTTAGGTTTATATTTTCTAACCTTTGTTTGAAGGATATAAACAATTATTTTCAGTATCAATCGCTCGAATAATTCAAAAATAATTTCAAATATTTAATTTTTAGGGTCAATAATAAGGATACATTTCCAATCGTATAAAAGAAATTAAGAATTTTAAATTGGTTGGTGCCATAACAATGAAGATTTGAATAATCTTGTAACTAAGACTGAACAAACTATACATTTGGATGAAAAGTCATAATCATAATTGATTTTTGGAATTGAAGTTAAATTAAATATATTTTATTTGTTATTTATTACTACATTGTTCGAAAAAGCCCAAATTTAGCTTTTGTAGCAATTTTCTTCTTTTAGGTGACTTTAACCTCAGCAGTTTCAGGAAAGCATCTTAATATCCTAAAAGAACTCTTACAAAATGCCTTGGACAGACTAATACTTTGGGTTGATCGGTGTGGACTGGGTGTTAACCCACACAAAACCGATCTGGTCTTATTTTCGAGGAGATACAAAATTCCATTTGTCAACCCTCCTTACATTAAAGGTATCCAATTAAAATTCTCAGACGAGGCTAAATACCGAGGTCTTGTCTTAGACAAAAAACTTAATTGGAAACGCAACGTACAGCAAAGAGTCTACTGAGTACTGCTGTAGCTCTCTTTTCTTGCAAAAAAGCTATTGGTAATAAATGGGGTTTACAACCCAAAATCACGCATTGGCTATACACATCGGTATCAGACCGATTTTAACGTACGGTGTGGCAGTATGGTGGACTGCTTAAGAGAGAGGTATAAACAGGGATAAGTTAAATAAAGTCCAACGTTCAGCCTGCCTATGTATATGCGGTTCGCTTCGCACGACCCCGTCTGCGGCACTGGACACCTTGCTCTACCATACATCTCTTGACATATTTAGTAAACAAATAGCTGCAAGCTCTGCTATTCGTCTCAATGCTTCATCGCAATGGGCTAACAACAACATTGGCCACTCCGTAATTCTAAGGTACCTACTTAGAATCAATTCCAAAGCACACAGATTACACCATCCCCCAACTACAATTCGACAGAAATTTCCAGATTTCTATACCTACCCGATCTTTTTGGGAGGATAGGACATTCTTGGAGGATGAGTCAATCCACTTTTACACAGATGGCTCAAAAACCAAAGAAGGGGTTGGTGGAGGTGTGTACTCTGAACGACTGAAATTAAGTCTCTCATTCCGCCTTCCCAATTATTGTTGCGTGTTCCAGGCGGAACTTTTGGCGATTAAAGAAGTCTTGTCTTGGCTCAAAGAAAACGTGATATCAACATCTGATATCCGTATTTTCTCCCACAACCAGGCCGCTATCAAATCTCTGGACTCTGTCTCTACAAACTCTATAACAGTCCATAACTGTCGATCATCTCTAATGGAGATGGCGCAACAGTTTAATATTCACCTTTGCTGGGTGCCGGGCCATAGAGAAATTCCAGGTAACTGTAAGGCAGATGAACTCGCCAGGAACGGTACAGTACAGCCCATCCTACCACGTTTGGCAAGTACTGGCATACCAATCGCTACTTGTAAACTGCTACTAATGCAAGACGCTGCGAGGAGGGCAGGCACCAGGTGGACCAACATCACCACGTGTCAAGCCACAGAAAACATCTGGCCAACACTGGTGCTTGCTCTCTCTAAGCAGATCGTATATAAGCTCGATAATAGGTGTCATAACCGGACACTGTCTAATAGGAAAGCACACCAGGAGACTAGGCGTATTCTCAAATTACTTTTGCAGAAGCTGTATGGACGAGGAAGAGGAAGAAACTGTTCTTCATCATCTCTGCACATGCCCTGCTCTAGCTCGAAAACGCAAGAATTACCTAGGAGAATTCTTCTTTAACGACCTAAACGATCTAAATCATATCGGTATAATCAGCCTCTCACGTTTCGTAAGGGACTCTAACTGGTTCCATTGAGTTTAGGAGGAAGCCTAAAGATTCATGTGGTATCACAATGGGCCATTAAACTGGCCTAAATGTGTCCGTTTCCATCTTGGACAGCCACTATAACCTAACCTAACCTTACCTCACATACATTAATTGGGTCAAGTAAGAGTTTTATTTAGAAGCATCATTCGTTTGAGCGGGAGCTGCTATTATTTATACCATATAATCTCCACCCCCTATTATTAAAAGTATTAAAAGTTCTTCATTTGACAACTCCATTTAGTTTTTTCTTCATCTGGTGCTATAAGTACGGCAGTAGTTTAATCAAACTCTGCTAGATCAAATATAGATAAATACCATCCCCCACCTCCCCCACAGCGACTAAATCTGGAGGTTGACCCACATCTGTGTCACACGGATATAGCTCTGGGCCGGCCAAAAAGAAGTCCAAGAAGGCACACGCCAATCGAGACCAACGCAATGCTGAGAGGATTCTAGCCGCAGTCGGTGTCATACCGGCGGCGAAAAGAACCTCAGAGTAAACGGCTAGTGGCTTTCTTAGCAAAAAAGCTAAACCGACCTGCGGCGACTCAACGTCAAAGCGCAACAGATCTTTCGAGGGCGACAAGCCTGAACCAATAAAGCAGAAAGTGCTTTCCAACAGCACAACAGTCTTCAACAAAGATCTTTCCTTCAGCGACGCACTCAAAGGTAAGATCATTGCCGCGGTCATTGACAGGAGTCATGTGGATGGTAACCTCTCTCATGATCATTGGGCAGACGTCAAGGCTCATCTCGGTTTCAGATTTTTATCTGTCATCGAGGAAAATCCGGGGCCTCTCCCAGACACAGCCGATGCAGGATGGTACCAAAATCGTATCAAACTCATCGCCTGTGGTGATCAGAGATCTATCGATTTATACAGGGCTGCTGTCAATGGCTTGCCAGAAGTCTGGTCGGGTGCCAAGCTAGAGGTTGTTGCAAGGGAGAATATTGCCTTGCCGTCCAAGAGCACATATAATGGTCCCGGCTCTACACAACTGCCAGATATGATCATGAAACTGATCAGAACAAGTAATCCGGACCTGCCTACTCACGACTGGAAAGTACCAAATGTTGAGAAGGAGACAGTGGGTCACTATAGATCGGCTCTCGTGCTGATCAATAGGGAATCACTGGCTCCACTGGCCGCGACCAAAGGCGTGATTAGGTATGGTTTTGATGAAATCATGATGCGTATATACAAAAAAGATGAAGATACGCTAAACACGCCCCCCAAAGAAGCCCCTACAGCGGTAGGAAACGCTTCACTAACAACAATAATGGAAGTCGATGCAACACCACAAGTGGAACCATCGACATCCACAGCCCCAAACGAGCCATCCGACGTGGAGGGTAAAACTACAGTCGACAGCAATTTCGACATGAAGACTGAAGATGCCACCTTAGGTATCACTCTGAGTGAGGAAGACCTGCTTAATTCCTCCTCAGATGATGAAAACGCCGACAAAACAGTGGTGGAGGTTGATCTGACTAAAAGCAACAATGCTGCGATTAGTACAGATTAATCTCCATCACGCCATCATGGCCACAAGAAACCTGGTACTCCTACTGCATAGGAACAAGGAAGAAATCGTCTTGATACAGGAGCCGTGGGTCTCAAACTCCATGATCAAAGGTCTCAGGACTCCTGGCTATAAAATATTGTATGCATCGGAGAAAGGTCTACCAAGGTCATGCATGTTAGTAAAAAATGACTTAAACATATTTTTACTCCCCAATTACAGCGACAAGGACACTACCACCGCTGTCTTACCAACGGATAAAGCCACCTACTGGCTCATATCCTCTTACCTTGGCCACGAAAGCCCAATTCCAGGAGACACCTTGAGGAAGGCAATTGCGGACGCGCAATCGAAGAAAGTTGGTCTACTAATTGGTTCGGACGCTAACGCCCATCACACGGTATGGGGTAGCTCTGATATGAGAGAGGTGAGCCCTTATTTGATAGCTTACTCAGCACTAACCTACTCATAAGTAATATTGGTAATAAACCCACTTTTGTAACCAAGAATAGGAAAGAGGTACTTGATATTACACTTACCTCTGACTCGATCCACAATATGATTTCAAACTGGCACGTCTCAAAAGAGAATTCCTTCTCTGACCACAAATACATTCAGTTTGAGGTCAAAGATGTGGCAAATACATCTACGGGTTTTCGAAATCACCGGAATACAAACTGGGAGCGCTATAGGGAGGTACTAGCACAACTGCTTGATCACAACCTTCTTAAAAGCTCCTCCAGTAAAGATGAACTAGACCTTTCTGTAAATCATCTCACCAAAACCTTAAATGAATCAATGAGATCTTCTTTTCCTGTAACCATTTTTAAGGGTAAAAAGAAACCTCATTGGTGGCGTAAAGAACTAAAAACAAGCTCTAAAGCAATATAAAAAAGAATTAAGGAAGTGTAAGAGGACTTCTTGCAGAAACTTTTGTGGTAAAATAGAAAATACTTCAGAAGCCTCAAGACTCAGGAAAATTCTCTCAAAAAGTCCAACAATACCCAGTGCTTTAAAGACAGAAGCAGGCACGTCGACTATCACAGATGAGGAATCTCTTAATCTGTTATTAGACACCTACTTTCCAGGTAGCTCTAACATAATCAATGACTTAACATCAAAGTCTTTGGCTTCTACAAGCGATTTAGTTGATCTAATAACGCGGGAAAAACTGCAATGGACCATAGACTGCTTTGATCCATATAAATCTCCAGGACCAGACGGAATAATTCCGACCGAACTACAAAAATGCTCAGACATGATCATTCCAATATTGAAAATCATTCTGACAAGCTGTTTAAGGTTGAGATATATTCCCAAAGCCTGGAGAATGGCAAAAGTAGTCTTCATTCCCAAAGCAGGGAAACCCTTACACGTTAACCCTAAAGATTAACGACCAATCAGAATATCATCCTTCCTTCTTAAAACCTTGGAAAGATTGCTTGAAATTTACATCAGACATAACCTAAAACCATGTCTCATTTCCACAGCTCAACATGCTTACTCTAAGGGAAAATCAGAAGAATCAGCACTGCACTCGCTAGTACGTATTATTGAACATTCCCTCGAATACAAAGAATATAACTTAGTAGCGTTCCTAGATATTGAAGGAGCGTTCAACAACGTCAGTTACCAGGCGATCACAACAGCAATGGATAAGCTGAAATTAGAGAAATCACTCATAGATCTTATAAGTCTCATGCTCAAAAGCAGGACAATAATTTCTTACATGAGAAGTTTTACTACCACCAGATCGGTGAATCGAGGCACTCCCCAAGGTGGAATACTTTCGCCTCTTTTATGGAACATGGTAGTAAACGACCTACTTACATCATTGGAAGCAAAGGGTTTCAAGGTGATGGCCTATGCTGACGACGTTGCAATATCCGTATGTGGGAAGCACCCCAAGTTCTCTCGGAACTCCTACAAAATGGCTTAAAAAGGCTAACAAAATGGGCTAAGCAATGTGGATTGGACGTCAATCCAGCACCAGAACATATATCTACTCGTACTTGCGATATTGAGAACGTATTAATTTTAAAATATTTAGACATTGCAGTTTCATACTTTTGCAATATTTTGGAATTTCGCATAAAAGATATCGTTGCTCTTAAAATATGAAAATGTTCCAGCTATTGTTATCTTTGGTATGCGAAAGAGATTAAAATGCTTATTCCAAAGATTTTGCCCAACTTTCTCATGATATTATCACATTAAAGCTTAAGGCAATGGGGTTTCCTCCTCAGTTTATCACACGGATTTCATCTTACCGTCAATAGGTCTGTCTTATTAAGTTAAATTCAGAAGTCCTTTCAATAACTCTTTCATTACCAAATCAGGAGTTCCCCAAGGTAGTCATTTAGGACCTCTATTATTTATCTTAGCTAGCCATGTCCTTTTCCGATCGAGTCTCTAATAACCTCTTAAGAAGTCCTATGCTGCCTGCATTAAGCATTGAAAACCAGTGGCAACATTGCCTTGCAGCCATCAGAGATGCCGCCTCTAAAGTGATAGGTTTCACACAGACCCACAGCGAAACCCCTGGTTTGACAACGAATGCCGGCAAGCGCACGCAGCGAAACAAGAGGACAAAACGGCGCTTCACAAAAGGACTAGAGCTGCTCGCAGGCTCTACGAGAAGAAGAGAAGAGAGGAACACCGGCTTCTTAGATGGAAAAAAAGAGAGCAGAGAAGCGCGCGATCGAGGAGATACAGGGATTTCATTACAGGATGAGTGGAATCTCAGCATAGTGTGCCCGATACATAAGAAAGGAGACCCTCTAAACTGCGCCAACTATACAGAGCCATCAGTCTCCTGAACATTGCGTATAAGATCCTCTCTGCCGTATTATGTGAACGTCTGAAGCCATTCGTCAACAACCTGATTGGTCCTTATCAGTGTGGTTTCAGACCAGGAAAGTCCACTATCGACCAAATATTCACACTACGGCAGATCTTGGAAAAAAACCAGGAGCTTCAAATCGATACCCCCCATCTCTTTATCGATTTTAAAACCGCGTATGACAGCATCTATAGGGAAACTTATCCGTTTGTGCAGAATGACGAGGAGAATGCACGCTACTCTATCAAGGTCGGAAAAGATCTTACCGATGCATTTGATGTCAAAAAAGGTTTTTAGACAAGGCGATGCACTGTCATGCGACTTCTTCAACATCGTTCTGGAAAAAATTGTGCAAAACTCAACCGTCAACACTAGAGGCACAATCTTCCAAAGGTCTATCCAATTACTCGCATACGCAGATGATATTGACATCATTGGAAGATCAAAGCGTGATGTCAGTGGGTCGTTTTTGAGCATTGCGACGGAAGCGAAGAAAATGGGTTTAGTGGTCAATGAGGGCAAGACCAAGTATATGGCGTCACCAAAAAAGGACAATGAATGACGACGTGTTGGACAAAACGTCACCATGGACAGCTATAACTTTGAGGTAGTTATGGACTTTGCCTACCTAGGCACCGCTATTAATACAGACAACGACACCAGCGCTGAAATCAATAGCATCAATCGAGCATCTATAATCACCATCTATAAGACACTCATCATCCCGGTGCTCATTTATGACGCTGAGGCCTGGACCCCAAAGAGAGATGAGACTGTCTTAGGATGCTTCAAGAAAAATTCTTCGGGTGATTTTTGGTCCCGTACGCATAGATGGAGAATGGAGGAGAAGATATAACGACGAACTATACGGGCTGTACAGCGACACTGACCTAGTTAGCAGAATTAAAGTCCAACGGCTTAGATGGCTAGGTCATGTAGAGCGGATTCACATCAACGCTCCAGCCCGGAAGGTCCTCGAATCCAATCCCGAGGGACTGCGCAGTAGAGGAAGACCGCGACTCAGGTGGCGCACCCAGGTGGGAGAGGACCTCAACCAACTTGGCGTGCGAAACTGGAGACAGCTAGCTAGGAACCCAGCTGGCTGGAGACGCATGTTGGTTGAGGCCCAGGTCCGCCCCGGACTGTAGCGCCACCTTAAGTAAGTAAGTAAGAAAAAAATAAATAAAACTTATTTAAAATTTACTTCGGACTCTAATATCTTTTCAAAAATTAAAAATTTTGGCTTCGAACTAATTATCTCACAGAAAACATTCTTTCGACATTCAATAAATTTGTATAAAAATCCAACAGTCAGTTTTTTTATAAAAAATTAAAATCTTTAAGAAATAGTACGCAAATGGCACTTAAATTTGTATAAATTGGTTTTACTAAAAGTCTTGTTAACAAAAATAGATTTTGAAATCAAACTTTTACATTTATGCAAAATATTGTCGTTAATTTTTATTTGTGCAATAATAATTTTTAATTTTTTTAGAATAATTCAATTAATAATAATCCGAACGGCAAATTTGAGAAAGCACTTTTTCATGACAAGAGTTTCTCTTGGAGAATTTGTCAATTCCTCACAAGGGACAGTTCTCGTGAAAAGACTTTAGATGGCATAGGCTGGGATCGAACGCAAGATCTCTGGCAAGACAGTCCAACGCACTAACTATCATGCCACAGGTACTACGAATAATTCAACTGACAACTTTTTTTTAAACAAAACTCAAAAACCTAAAAAACGGTAGAGGGATTCGGAAGCCAGCAAAGGTTCATATTCATATTTAACTCTGTGCCATCTCTATTACAGTTATGGACTGTTATAGAATTTGAAAAAAAACAGGTTCCAGAGATTTTAAAGCTGCCTGACTATTTGAGAAAATGCTGATATCAAATGTTGATATCACGTTTTCTTTTAACCAGGACCAGACAGCTTTTATCGCCAAAAGTTCCGCCTAGAATACGCTACAATGATTGTGAAGGCGGAATCAAATACTTAATTACAGTCGTTCAAAGTACACACCTCCACCAACCTCTTCTTTGTTTTTGACCCATTAGTATAAAAGTGGACTGACTCTAACTCCGTTTCTGTCGAGTCGTAGATGGGCAAGTATCAAAATGAAATAAATTATTAATCAGTTAATGTTTAAAAATTATTTTTCGACTCTTTTTTGAAATGGTCATTTGTTGCCAGTTTATCAGAAAAGATCAGACTCATGACGCAACTTACTAAAAAGTAATCCAAAGATCTCAAATCACATGACCGAAGTAGTTAACTTATAGGTTCATTTCCTGAGAAGTTTCGGTCCCCAATTTTTTGAATCAAAAGCCTGATTGTTGCAAAATAAGAATTTTGCTCATTCAAAAAGTAACCGTTCTGTTTTTTTCATAATCATCAAGCGAGAAATAGGCTTTATAACTGAATATAAATTGACAATCAAAGTCTTCAATAAGTTTGAATTAAAAAGTATGACAGCAGATACGGTAACTGCACCATATTATTTTTATCAAGTTTTAAATGACCAATTGGGCGATTGCTGTACTGAATGTAGTATGTCCTTAATAATTTGGAGCATTTGTTGCAAGAACAAAGTCCATAGGTGGTTGATCAAAAATTTCTGTGGCCAATTGTGAACAACTGGTCAGGGAACTTTTCTTGCAAAATTGCGATTTTCGCAATTTGTGTATTGTTGAATTGTGTATTATTTCACTTTTATTTGATAACGTATGTCTTATTTGTTAAATGTCAAGTGATGACAGCATAAAAAGTGATAGCTGTCTAAATGACGAACTTTTCAAAATTAAACCTCTTTTTGGAAAACCATATAAACAATACAGGGCTTTAAAATCCACAAAAACAAAAACGTTGCTAGATTAATGAATGACAAAAGAACTAGCTCACATGCCAAATTACCTTAACTATGAATCACTTTTTGACATCGTACAGTAATTAAAGTTCCTGTGGTTTTAACAGCGAAATAGCAGAAAAGTCATGGTTTTCTATAGTGTCCGACGAAGGTCGATTTTCAGCCGAAGCCGAAGCCGAATTATTAGGCTGAAAGAAAATCTTCGGCCGAAGCCGAAGCCTAAGGTTGAAAAAAGTCAAGAATTCTCCTTTCCAATTGGATACAAATACGGTTCGCAAAAGGTGTCAGGCAAAATTCTGCGGCGCGCGGCGCCTACTATGATGGCACACAAGTGTTTTGAAATACCTATTCAAAAATTTAAATTTTTTCCGGCGCCTGTTACGATGATCGATATAATAAACAGATTCTTCGGCTTCGGCCAAAACTTCGGCCTTAAATGGCCGAAGTCCAAGGTTTGGCCGAATGTGGTTTTTTTGGCCGAACCGAAGCCGAAGCTTCGGTCGGACACTAGTTTTCTATGTTGGACGTGTGGTATTGGTATTCAAACCTAGAAAATATTTATGTCATCATTATCAAATAGAACTTGTTGTTCCGTTTTTTTTTTATAACTAATTGTTATAAGTGCTCTCGTCGTTTCCTTGAAGGATAAAACTCAGCACAAAATTAATAAAATAAATTCTAGGGTTTCATAAAAATAAAACATTTTCTTATTATTTCGTATTTTATTTCCAACAAAATATGTGTAAGTATCAAATTTCATCTGCAGTAAAAATGCAATGACATAATAAATCAACTATGATTTTATTTAATCATTGGCAAGATGAGGGTAACTATAGACGTTACTAGCAATCCAGCTACCTTCAGTCTTAAAAAGCTTCCCCACAACATCCTGCCACATAATTAGAGGTGAATGGCTGTCAGAAAAGGTTGTGACACATTCTATCACTGCCACATATGGATAGATAAAAAAATGGAAAACCGAAAGCAATTACGAAAGAGTCAGTGATGTTTTCATTGACTGCTATAGTTGTCATTTGACACCACTTAGTTCGGATTTGGAAACCTCAATACCGCACCGGCATTATCATCACCACCCTCCCTTTAACTAAAAAAAGGATGATTTGCCACTTCTTTCGTCCTTTATCATATCCATCTGTCTTTCGAGTTACTTCAATGTATAAACAATGTCTAATAGATATCCTCCCGTATACCCCCCGCTTGAACTTAGGTCAAATGATATTTTGTTCACTTAAAGTAAAATATTTATTGTGCATCAAATTTTAAAGGCCATATGTGATAAATTCGCATTCAAATTTTTGTGCTTGAAGAAGGCGAAGCTTGGAAAAAAAAACACAACTCAAATTAATTTCAACCCTTAGCAACTTTGAACTGAGATTGCATTAAATGTATAATTCGAGATGGTGACAGATTAACTCATGTAGAAAATTCACTAAAAGGTTCTGATAGGAGATTTCTTATATCCTGTTTTAAAAGTGTCCTTTTTGTTGAAATTGAACACTAAGAAGAATTATTTTGTATACGATTTTGGATGATTGCATTTTTAATCGGATTTTGTGTTTTAAATTGATTTAAATTAGTGAGGTAATGACTGGTTTCATCGAACACTTGTCGTCGTCGTCCTTTGACCGTCAAGAGGGTAAAGGATACAGTATGGTATAGTTGGATTTACTATTCAACAATTACGAAATCCCTTAAAGCAAAAAGAATATTTTGGGAGTTGAAATGTTGTTAAGTCAAGTGATGTGTATGCACCGATTTTTTTACTTTAAATTATTTAAATGGAAAGTTCAGCAAGGCGTAAATATTGTTGGTTTCTTTTTTTTGAATTGAATAAATGAGAGTTAATAGGTGGTTTTATCTAGTTTTCAGAGAACAGGGCTTCTCTAATTATACCAGCCTGTTAAAGACCAAATTTTTAAATGGTCTCACAAAAAGTAAATTGTTTTCCAATAAGAGCTTAGACAAATTTTGGGATTTGGGAGTAATTAAAACGGTAGGATTTGATTAAGAAAAATTGAAAATGTTGCTGGTGCAACTTACAGTATTGAAAAGAACATAGCTTTCTTGATTTCTTGTTTCACATTCAGAATTTGGCACAACCGACATTTCACCGTATTTGCATTAAAATTATCCAAATTTTTAATCCAAAATTGTCTTCGGTGATATGAGATCTTGGAAGTTAATTGTTTGAAGGTTAGGCTTGGGCATGGTTAACTATTGTTTATGTCCAAAATTTTAAAGAGTTGATGTAGCCGTTATTGATCTTCGACAAGACACAAAATGGTATGGTGCTAAATCAAAAGATTTCAGGCCTATAAGCCTGTCTTTCTTTCTTCTAAAGGCTTCAGTATGGTAAGTAGAAACTTACATTTTACAATAACTTAATGATAATGCTTTTTATAGGCCCAACATGCTTATATGAAAGGCAAATCTGTTGAAAAAACACTTTATGAAGTAGTTGGTACAGTTGAAAAAAGTCACTTGCAGCGTTTTGCAAGATGCTCTAAGCTCCCTCAACATAAAACCAATGTTGTCGAACTAGATTGGGGAGCAAGTTATAAGTAAGGACTTGTAACTTGACTGTAAATTAAAGTAGAAAGAAAACAGCAAAGACGGAGAGCGAAAAGCCTCAGTTGCCTTCTATAAATGCAGCAGAATTTTTGGTAGAAAATGGTATCCAAGCCCTTAAACCATTATGTTGATTAACTTACCATTACCATTTTAAGGTCGATATTAACATATTCATGTTTGGTATAGTTACCAGCCCTTGATAGGGTTACCAATTTTCTAAATACGGGAAAAATTCAAAGAATTGCTTGTACTGATTCTACAAGCGCCAGGAGTACACCAACTGGCAGCCCTAGAGACTTTTCTCTCACTAGTCCCTCTCTATATATTCGTAAAAGGAACTGGCGGCCAAAAGGGCATGAAGTATTATACAGTGTAATAACTAGAAAAGCGATTCCTTTGGTCACAGGAACATAAATAACAACTAGCTATTGGCACTCACACAGACTGTTTAAAACCGGACAGTGTCATACAAATAAATTATGTATCTGTCTTTACGGGAGAGGACATAGGGTCTATCAGCCCCTCCCCCCCTATAAGGACTAACAAAGGTTATAAATTACTATTGTGTCTTACAAGCAGAAGTAGTGGTGGTTTCTGAAGCCGCTAAGCCTTGTATCTGCCTTTACTTAAGATTCCACAACGGGAGAAGAGTCCGTCATCTTTTCAAGTAATCCTCCACTAGAAAGCTTAATAAAGCTTCTGAATTACTGCAGTGTCTTGAAAGCAGAAGAACTCTTGGAAAAGATTTTTCTTCCAACAATTCGGAAGAGAAACACATAGACATATCTATCGACAGCCAAGCAGCAATTAAAAGCCATATCAGCTACTGTCATAAAATCAAGACTTGTACAGAAATGCCACATTTTGTTTTTACTCAGCGAAACCAACACTTTGACCCAGGATAAAAGCCAAAAACGGATCATTACAGAGTCCAAGCCATATGCTATCAATGATATACAAGCCAATAGAGCAGGTAAATGAACAAATTCACCAAAGTTTCATTAAAATCACAGTTAGGCAGCTCTTGAAACTTTGCAGTGTTTCTAGAAATCTGTATGGCCAAGGACTTCCAAAGCAAAACCTTAACTCATTCGGCTTCTACATAAACAGAATTGGTGTCCGTAGATTCCATTTATGTAGAGGATGTGAGGACAGGAAAATGGATGAAGATATCTTCCAATTTCCATATGAATGTCCAAGCCAAAAGAAGAATAGCAATATTAAAAAATATGTATAGCGACATTTTTAAAATTTTCCCATAAATTACGATGGTCCAGGTAGGCGCCTTCAATCCTAAATCCTCATCAACCTTCCCATACTGTTCCCAATCCTTTCTATTTTCTGGGGAGCACAATTGATCCAAAGACATCCAAGTGAGATGTTTTCTTGAGCTTTACAGACGCATCACACCAAACAACGCTGCAAACGTAGCCGTAACTCATTATTCTCTTAAATTTTTAGATCCTTAAATGTAGGTACTATTTTTAAATGTTCTTACATATACTAAAAGGTTCAAGCAACCCAGACGTGCATTTTTAAAATGAAACCTCGTCTTGTTAAACGATTTTAAGTGTGTTTCAGTTTATTTCAATCTTTAGTGCATGATTTAAAAGAATACATCGGGTATCTTGTCAAAGAAGAACACCAAATACAACACACTTACTCCGAAACAAAAGCCCATAGTCTTTATGAAGATAAACTCTTTTTAGATCAGTTACTCTTATCGTATAAGAAAATTAAGAAGGACATCTAGTTCTCGTAAACGATATAAAAAGGCACCAATAAATAATTTACATTCAGATTCAAGTTTAATAAAACGAAATAATTTTAAGTCATAAACATGAAGACGAAAAAAAACACTGAGCAGATCATTAATGAAAATAAGAAAAAGAAGTGGACCAAGATGACAACCTTGGGGAACGCCAATATCTACAGGCTGTTTAAGTTTGCGTAAGCTAACGTTTGATCCAATTTTAACAAAACCGTATGAATTTGAAAAATTTCAAGTTTTTGAAGAAGAACGTAATGATTTTAAAAAAAAATTGCATATATAGTATCGACTTAATACCCGTTTTCCATATTGCATAAGCAGCAATTTGAAAAAAGAAAATGGTGAGTTTGGGAACAGTTGACCTACCGCGAATAAAACCGTTCTATACATCAGATGAACCAATGAATCATATAGTTTGTTTTTGAAAATAGCCTGAAAAATGTTAGGAATAACCTGAAGTTTTTAAAAAGGTCAATAGTTAGAGACTAATTGTTTCGACCCAGATTTATGAATTGGTATTATTTGAGACAATTTCTATTCATAAAAAAATAAGCCATTCCAAAGGGATAAGTGGTTTTGGACAGAAAGCCTTTGAATTAGTATCATGCTCAACACTCCAAACATATTGTTGATAAGAGCGTTTTTTAACAGATAATAATCGTTACGAAAGCGCAGGTAATTATTGTTTTTATTTTGTTTTCTTCAACAATTTCTTCAATTTATTTTTTAACTTCTTGAGATGTGAGTCTTAAGAATAGGTACTTCCAATTTATAATCTAAATTAAAATCACCCAAAACGCAAAAGTAAGTGCAGATTTTTTCTACAGGGACGCTACAAAAGTAGAAAGACAGGGACAGCAAACGACGACATTTTTCTTCAGTAAATTTAACCATTTCATGATGGAAAGACATACGAGCAAACAACGAGTCAATATTATTAAAATTTACTACCGTAATTCGGAGTCAGTGGCCTCAACACTAAGAACGTCCAATTTATGGTCGCCATAATTGTCTTAGCAGATCAACAATTGAGCGTCTGGTTTAGAAATTTGAATCCACACCCACAGGCACAGTACAAAATTTTTGTCGTGCCAGTGAGACAAGGAAGTGACCGTAGTTTCGAAAAAGCTGAGGTTTCAGTTGCAGAAAGATCAAATATGTCCCTCACGCGTCGTTGTGGCGAATTTTGCGAAAAGATCTTAGCCTACATTCTTAAAAGATTAAGTTGACATAAGAACTGAAGCCGCTTGACCACCAGAAGTGTAATGTTTTCGTGCATCCTGAAAATACTACGATTTTGCGTGGTTTATGGGAGGCGTCATTGGGCCGTACTTCTTTAGTGATGATCAAGACCGGCTAGCTACTGTGAATGGGGATCGCTACCGTTAAATGATAACCGAATATTTTTGGTCAAAATTGGATGATATGGACTTGAAGAACATTTGGTACTAATAGGACGGCGCCACACAGCGAATGTTACAATCAATTTATTATTAAACAAGTTTCTAGAACGTGTTATCTTATGAAATGGTCATGTCGCTTGGCCGCCTCGGTCGTTCGAATTGACACCTTTAGACTATTTCCTGTGGGGCTACTTCAAGTCTATGGTCTATGCCAAAAAGCCAGCGAAAATTGGGTTCAGCGTCTGGCCTTCTGCAAGCGTGCCCGTGGTGGCCATGCGAAAGAAATCGATATCCATTCAATAATGGCATCGAACGTACTTTTACAGGAATACAAAATTTCATTAATACCCAAAACCGTTTATGTTTTTTCTACTAAAACTTTTGTAGCGCGCTTATTGAAAACCCCGATTTTAATATTGGTAGATATCTACGTAACGTATATACGTTATTATCAAATATATCCGATATATAAAGCATATGGGCTTATAAGTATTAAAATTACTTTTAGGTATCACATTAGACACAATACAAATTATTGTCTAATTAGAATAAGTGACTTTAACACAAATTTCTACTACAAAAACATTTTTAAGAGAAATATTTTGACTTTAAAATGAAGAATGAACCGCAAGCAAGCAATACATCAACTCCTTTTGCTAGGTTATCGTTATCACAGTAACTATCTCTTCTTAATACAATTTAATCATTGCTAAACAGCTCCGGAGATAAAATAACTGGTTTACAACAAAAATAAAAAGGTGTTAGTTTTTGTTCTCAGCCCTCCATTATTCTGATAGTAAATTCGTATAATGGCATCCTTAAAAATTAAATCAACAGGACTTTTTTTCAATATACCGCAATCATTAAATTCAAATTATTTTTTAATTGTTGAAAATGTTTATGAACACTTTTGGAAAACATGATTAAAAAATACCTTACTAACTTACTTACTTTTTCTTTTATTTGACGTTAAAAAAATAATATTCCACAATGACTGTGCCATAGTGCTTATGCAATTGAGGGTCCTGAAAAACGTCCAAGACTATATCCCTTCCAAAAAAACTCATAAGAAACTCTTACAAAATTATTAAGAACAACTTCCTTGAAGTTAAATGCATAAGGAAAATAATATCAAATTAACTCAAATCTGATATTTAAAATTCCACAGGATTAAAAGTTAATTAAAAACCAAGTAAAAACCAAATAAGAAGTATTAAAAAAAAAGAGAAATAAAGAGAAACTGAAATAAACAACAATTTCCTAATTACTATAAAGCTGCGTTCTGTATATTTTATTCTGGGTCTTATTCTACGTTATATTGGTGCAGTTGAAGTCCTTTCATGTTGGAAAAACGAAGTCCTGCATTATTTAAACGCGTACTTTTAATTAGAGCATCGTATAAGAAATATACACACAAAAATATAAATAAAACAGCAACAAAAAAGAAAAACAAAAACAGAATATACCGAAACAAACACTGGAACGCAACCATAATGAGAAAAAGGACAATAATTATAAACAGAGGAGCTTATGCACTCTTACAAATTACATCTTCAACATCAAAGAAGGGCAAACGGAAGCGGTATTAATAAACGTACGTACAACAACCAGAATAACAGAAATAATGCAGGATAACAATAAGCAGAAAGAAATGTGATGTTGTGTCTCTTATTTTCAAGAGAATGCTTAATATCCTTTTTAACATTCAAAAAAAGAAAATAAAGATGACGGCAAGGACGATGATGATGAGGATGACTATAACGACGACGACGACACAATGACGACGGACGACGGCTCATTTGCTTTTAATTCTTTGATTATTTTTGTTTTTGTTTAATTCTTCTTTATCTACATATTTGCATTTTTACATTTTTTGTTTGTAAATATATCTAAAAGAATATTTTTCATCCCATTTCCCTTCTGATGTGCGGTTGGGTTCGAAATCGGAATAACAAAGTGTGAGAGTGGGTGGAAATCCACAAAAACCGTAATCAACCCTTTTTCTGAATTGCAGATTTTTGGGCGGTTTTGTGTTTTTCTTTTTTTTTTTAATTCTGCCTTTTGAGTCCTCTTTGGTGATTTTTTCTTTATGCTTATGTGGTATGCCTTAAATCTGAGAGAAAGGGCCTTATAATCAAAGATTAACCGTTTCAAGTAGACAAATAATTTGCAGGGTTAAAATGGGTGGAAATCTAGTGATAAATGAAAATAATTACTTGGAGTTCTTCTTTTGCCTGTTGGGGAATTAAAACTATAAGAAAACGAACAAAAATAACTTGCTTTGAGTTTAGACAATATTCTTTTACCTTTGATCTTCTTTAATTTAATCCTTAAGAGTTGCGAAGACTAATTGTATTAATATTCTTCAGTAGGTCTTGACTTTTGTACGACTATATGCAGTGAGTACAGGTATGAGTAACAAATCTATATGAAAGCATTGCACTAGATTGAATATTTTATAACCTTCATAACATCATGATGAGGTTAGAAATTTATCCAAGAAGTTATTTGTGCTCATTACATACACACTGTACTTAATGTCTGATTATGTATTGAGTACATAAATGAAAGTAGTAAGCAGATAGTTTAGTCAGTAACGCATGTATTTTAGTCTGTTAAGACGTATAAGAAACTGCACATACGCAAACCTTATCTACTCAATACCATACAATCTTTTACTGGCTGGTAAAATGTCTAGGGAGTGAGTTATGGCCGAGAAGCATGTCACGCGGATCTTTATAGGTTCAATGTACTCCCAGGACAAGGTCAGTATTTGGGTTAGTAAAGGTCTTAACGGGGTAGGTGCTTGGTTAGAACGTCCTGACTTCTGGGAGCAATTAAAAAGCATATTAAAGATTAAGCTTTAGCAGGGCGTTTTTAAAATAAGTTAAAAAGTATCCTCCTACTTTTGATTATCTTTACACACCTTAAAAAATTCAGTTGTGCTCTCACTTCATTTCTGTGTCAATAGTATCCTTTATATTTCTATGGACGAAAGAGCATCTTTCTAATTCTTGAATTGTAATAGTTTTAATGGACTTTTATAACGAAAGGTATCTATCTTACTTAAGGTGGCGCTATGGCACTGGCGGACCTGGGCCTCAACCAACATACTTCTCCAGCGAGCTTGGTCTGTAGCTAGATGTCTCCAGTTTCTCACGCCAAGTTGGTTGAGGTCCTTTCCCACCTGGGTGCAGTGGCCTTTAGGATTGGATTCGAAGACCTTCTGGGCTGGAGCGTTATTGTCCATTTGCTCTAAATGACCCAGCCATCTAAGTCTTTATACTTTTCATCCTTTAACCAGGACTGCTGCACAACCCGTACAGTTTGTAGTTCCATCTTCTCCTCCACTCTATATCTATGCATATGGGACCAAAAATCACCGGAAGAAATTTTTCCTCGAAGCATCCTAAGATGTTCTGATCTTTCTTTAACGGGGTCTAAGCCTCAACGCCATAAATGCAACCGGAATAATGAGTGTATTAAAAAATATGGTGACTTTAGATGCTCGAAAGAGGACTTTACTACCCCATTCCTTTCTAAATCTTAAGAAGCAGTAATTTATAAGAGCTACTTCCGGTTGATTTCAGCACTGGTGTCGTGGTCTGAATTTATAGCGGTGCCTGGGTAGACAAAGCCCTGAACTACCTCAAAGTTATAGATGATGTTTTGCTCAAAACACTCCACTGATATCACGCATTGATCTTCCAACTATGTTAATATCATCGGCGTATCGGAGTAGCTGTATGAAGCTTTGGAAGATTGTGATGTCGGATTGAGTTTGCACAATTCTTTCCAAAACGAAGTTGAAGAAGTCGTATGACAGAGTATCGCCTTTTCTAAACCCTTTTTTGACATCGCACGTATCGGTGAGAACTTTACTGACCTTGATAGACAAGAGTGCATTCTCCATTGTCATTCTGCAATGCGCCGTTTTCTTATGCCTGTGAGATAGTGGTTCGAGTTTATGTTGGCCCCTCGGAATGTTCCGACATCCTGTATACTGGAGAAGTGTCTTGCGTCGATCGGAATGTGGTCAATCTGGTTGACAGTTGATTGATTAGGAGATGTCCACTTGTGACCAGAACGTCTCACCCCGTAGCCAAATCGATCAACCAGCCTAAATACGTTGTCTGAGTTGGTTTGTGCAGGCTGTATCTCCCGATTTTGAGATGATGTCTTCTATTGGTAGTTGGTGTTAAAATATCCTAAGATAATTGTAATGTCTGCTAATATGTCATGTGAAAGAGCTCGAAGAATACGTCACTGGGATCTTCACCTTTCTTCTCTTTTCGGGCATGCTTTGCAGTCTTCCGATAACTTGGCTTCCCAGCACTTGTTCTATTAAGGGACCTAACATTCCACGTACAGATCCGAAGTTCGTTGTCCTTACTTCGTTTGCTTGGTTAGTCATCAGTAAATCCGAGACTTGTTGGTTTTTCGCAACTAGGATATTTGTTGGTCGTAAAGGTACCTAGACGGCACAACCCCCAACCTTGAGTGCCAGATCCGAACCGCTTCTTACAGGCCTTGGCTGAACATATGCCGTAAAAGCCCTTTAATGTGTTTAGTAATTAGAACTGTACTAACTGGAACGGCAGACGCCAACGTTGGTTCCATCTTGGGAATTCCTTCGCTGCTGTCAGGATAAGGAGAGGTATCATAGTGGAAACACCTCTCCCCAACACCTTTCCACTGGAGGTAGAATCCAATCTCAAGTATTGGTGATAGGCACCCGATGTTTACCGCTGCGAGGTAAGATTAGGAGTTTATAGACACAGGTTGGTTTTGAAAAAAACCTGTGGACGTTTGTGTCCTTTTGAGTGCATATGTCTACCATTTGAACATAGCAAAAGGTATATTTCTAGTAGTTACAAAGTATTCCTCGTGACACTAGCAGTGTTTAGCTTGAAAAAGTTTAAAAAGTGTGATTTCCCTGAAACCTGCTGTTAATACTCTAACTTAAAAATGAAACTTCTACCAAAGAAACTTCTTTACTAAGGCTTTTAATTTCATAAATTCATCTTTACAAAGCCCATATCGAATATTAGAAAAATGCAAATGCTAAATTGAAATTTATAGAGATCTATACATACTATCCCACCATAATCCATCTCATTATCCTAAGACGACTACAATACAAGTCTTCTTTTTATAAAAACTGATCAAAGTCATTCGTTCTTTTCTGTTCCATTATAATCCTCGATATTCTTTGATATCACAATTTGCTTTGTCATCAGACATTTTCTCTGTTATGACTTACCGATGAATTGAAATATGACTTTTTTGTAAATATCTCCACAATGTCCTTTTATTTGACGTATATATACTATATCCAGCTTCTATAATATAGAAAAAAAGGCAAAGAAATAAAAGAACAGAGTCAAAGCCATTATCATCATCATATCAAATAATTGTAGGCATCATTTGTTTTGAAATTCCTCTGTAAACACCACAAATAAACGTCTCAACAGATTGTACAACGTTTACACCACCACCACCACCATTATCATCAAGTATAAGTGCGTCTTCGTCATCGTAGTCAGTTTGAAGGTATGAGGCTATATGATATCACTTCAATCTAACTCCTTGATAAATCCTTGTAAACAAATTCCATCTCTTTAAGACAGACCATCAGACCGATAACAATAACTTATGCTAAAAAGTGAACAATATTTTGCCCTTCTTCAGTTTTGTTGGGCTCAAAATTGAAATGTGGAGCTTAGTGTGAAACGCTATCTCTCCGGTTGGTTTTATGGTGGCAAAGGCAATAGTAGGGCGTCAAATTACCAAATCCACCATATCACCCTAGAAGACCTAAAGATATAAACTCTTCTTCGTGTTCTTGTGTAGCAACAACCCTTTATTTTTGATTCATCCAGGGACCCCTCTATTTTCGACAGAGAGCAACGAGAGTCAAGAGGAGGGTAGAAAGTTGGCCGGAAGCCAAGAGTCTAATGATTGACATAGGGATTTAACAATGACACGACGAAAAGTGAAATTCAAATTGAAGTAATTTTCACAAGAAGGGTTGCTTTTATAAGTTGGGTGACGCTTATAGCTTGGTAACACAGTAACACTACGTACACTGTACAGTAGCGTGGGTAGCAAGTTCCATTGTGTAGATTGTGATTTTTGGGTGGATATGGAAAAGATTTAAGGGTTTCAACGGAACAGCGTCACTTTCGTTCGTAGGTTGATAGGGAAATTGACAATATACCAGTTGTTGTTGCAATAACACAACACTACACAAAAAGAATTGGAAAATTTGACACAACTTGCCATCACCGAGGTATATTCTAATCGCCCGATAATTCTGATTCTATTAATTTGGGGTATCTCTGTTCACGCATCTTTTGGTTAAAAGGGTTCAATTTGACATCACATCAGATCATCACAAAAAGGACTATCATAAGAACTACAACTGATGAATGCTGTTAAGGAGGTGTTATCCTTCCGTTGCGTAGTATGTTGTGCTGGTGCAGTGCAACCAATGGAATATTTGCCAAGTCATAATCATTTAAGTTTTTTTTATATTAAAAAGTAAATGTTTAAAATTGTGCGCATCTGTGTTTAACAATTTTAATCCTGTTCAATGGAATATTTGACAGAAATTTTAATCTGGGTTTACCATAAATGTTTACGATTATGCGTGTGATTTAGATACATTTTGGTAAGAGATATGGGATATTATTGTGTGTACGTCAATTTTTGTTTGCATATGAAGTGACGTAAGAAGAGAACAATGCTGTATGATTTTACATATCTACAATGTCAATCTGGAATTAGGATCTACAAATTATTAAATTTGAAGAGTTATAAAAAAAATTATTAAGGACAGTGTTTGGGGGATAGGATTAA
Organism: Eupeodes corollae; assembly: GCF_945859685.1. Taxonomy (NCBI): domain Eukaryota; kingdom Metazoa; phylum Arthropoda; class Insecta; order Diptera; family Syrphidae; genus Eupeodes; species Eupeodes corollae. The sequence continues at coordinate 270,294,373 of NC_079147.1, forward strand.
AGTTGAAAGTTATCACCGAATTTTTGACATTTATTTATTCAAGTAAACATTAATTTGTGACGCATATGCCTAAGAAAAAGAATAAATTCCAGGTTTGTAGGATTACTTTAAACTTTTCATAATATTGAAATCTAGTTTTTAATTATTTTTGTTTTGACGAATGAAATTATTTAATAAATTCATTCGAAATAAAAAATTCAAAATAAAAACAACATAAATATTTTGTTAATAAGAAATTTGGTTTTTAATTAAAGAGCCAATAACTTCAGAAGTGAGATTGAAAACTACCTATTACTTCAATTTTTATTCAACAAATATAAAATAAGAATGAGGCTGAGATGCGATCCATACTGATAACTTCCCATCCCGTCTGTCGATCTGTGTTGCTTAAAAGTTTGTCTATATGAACTCTTATCAATGTTTACCAAATTTGCGTACTATTTTTTGTAGATTTTATTTCTTATGAAAAAACGGACTGTTGGATTTTTATATAAAAATTACTGAATATCGAAAAAAAAATTTTCTGAGAAATTAAATAAATTTGAAGCCAATATTTTTAATTTTTGAAAAGATATTTGAGTCGAAAATCATTTTTTACCAACTTTTTTTAATTTTTTTCGGTTTTTAATTTTTTGTACAAAAACTGTTTATTCGATTTTTTTTAAAAATTTTACTGAATGTTGACAACAAAATTTTCTAAAAGATAAAAGTAAATTAAAGACAATATCTCAAAGTTTTGAAGAGATATTTTAGTCGAAAATCCATTTTTACCAACTTTTATTATTTATTTGTTTAGGTTTTTAATTTTTTTGTTAAAAAACTGTCAATTCGATTTTTCTCAACATTTGTCCTAAAGTTTTAAATAATATTTTGTGTAAGTCAAATTAGTTGGAAGCTATAATCTCAAAGTTTTGAAAAGATATTTAAGTCGAAAATCATTTTTTACCAATTTTTGTTAATTTTTTTGTCGGCTTTTAGTTTTTTCAACAAAAACTGTCAATTCGATTTTTTTTAAATCATACTGAATATTGACAACAATATTTCTTAAAAGATAAAAGTAAACTAAAGCCAATATCTCAAAGTTTTGAAGAGACATTTGAGTTGAAAATCAATTTTTACCAACTTTTATTAATTTTTTTGTAGGTTTTTATTTTTTGTAAAAAAAATATTAGTTCGATTTTTTTAACATTTTTCAGAATGTTAAAAACAATATTTCTTATAAGATAAAATAAGTTTGAAGCCTAAATTTTAAGTTTTTGAAAAGATATTTGAATCGATATTCAATTTTTACCAACTTTAAATAATGTTTTTTTTTAGATTTTTATTTTTTATAAAAAAACTGTTCATTCGATTTTTCTCAAAATTTTTGCAGATGTCAAAAACATTATTCTTCGTTGCACAAAATTGTTTTGAAGACGAAATCATATTTTAATCGTAAAATTTTGAAGGTGACAAATTTTTTTTTGCAGTTTTTTTGATTTATAAAATAAACCGTTATATTGATTTTTTTCAAAAAATATACTTCTTTGATATCACGTTGCAATATATTATATAAAATTTAATTCAAGTCTCTAGCGTTTGTGGTTCATAAGATATTTAGGGCTAACCAAAATGTTCACCTTTTTTTCAAACTGCTATGGTAAAAAAAACAAACACCCAATTTTCTTGAGAGCTCACGCACGCACAGACAACTTTCTAAAAATCTTCTATTTCGACTCTAGGGACCTTGAAACGTCGAGAAATGTCAAAATTTTCAATTTGACAAATCCGACCCATTACAATAACTTCATATGGGAAGTTAAAAACATCAAGCCAGCTGTGAAGATATTATTAGGGCAAAAAAAGCAAGTTTCCGCTGTTTTAAGCCCAATCCAACTGAGGAAACCGGTAAAAGTTCAATCAAGTCGGGAAGGCCTGCAACGCCCACACACGGCAGACAATATCAATATCCCATAAGCAGTACAAATATTTGGTCATTTGTTAGAAACAAGAGGAATTCTTCGTCTTCCTCATTTTCTTCACTAGTTGTCAATGACACTCCATTTATCAGTTCTTTAGAGAAAGCAGATCTCTTTCAATTCAACGCTGCCTAACGCCTTAGCACGCATTCCATTCGTACTAAAGAAAAAGTCCTAAGAGATCTTAACACTCATAAATTAACTGTTCCAGTTTAGTATTCCAGCTATTGCTCTAAAGTGGTGTTCTTCAACGCTGGCAAAACCACTGCATCAGCTTTTTCTTCTGGAATCGTTCCGAGACGCCAATCCTCCTAACCCTATAATTATAGACCGATTTTACTTCTTCTTTCTAAAGTCATGAAAACGTTCAATAATTAACAGCTTGAGAAATATATCACAGTAGAAGCTTTCGCAGCAATAGGTCCACTGGAGATATTACGGTTCATCTAATTGAACATTGGAGCAAATATTTACATCGTTTTGGAGCAAGTAAGATTATATAACTTGATATATAAAAGCATTCGAATAGGGTTTTTCATCAGACTCTCTTATCGAGAACAGGTGCTTAAGGTTTTCATAATCCCCTCTTCAGTACTGGACTGGATGGGTTCAAGTCTGAGAACAACATAATAAATCCTGGTATACCCCAGGGATCTGTTCTGTCGCCAATACTCTTTATCATTTTTATTAATGACGTCCTGCCTGCAACATCTAATCTTCAGATTTGAACTGCAACAACAAAATATGATAAGCTCATTAAATTCCAACCTTAATAGCATTTTGCAATAAGCAATACGAAACCACTTGGAATTTAATGCTTAAAAACCCACTGTTGTCTTAAATCGCCCGCCTTTCCCATTATCCATGGAAGGCACTTGCATCAATTAGACTAAACATCTAGAATATTCTCGGTATTTGTGTCAATGTTGGTACAAAAACTTTCAAAAACTAAATTTTACCGAAAAATTCAATATAAATTCATTCTTCCCACAACATTTTTTGTTTCGCTAATTTGAAGACAACTAAAAGGTTTAAATGAATTGCTAATACGAAAGTTATTTCTGCAAAGTCTATTTAAAGTACAAACATCACCGAAATCTCCCTAAAAATTACTGATTTCGATTTCAGAAATCTTGAAACTTCGTGAATAATCAACAATTTAATTTTGACAAGTCGGATTTGGTATTACAAATTCCATAGCAATGTAGCAATTTAAAGTTTATTTTTAATCAGAACTTTTAAGAACACAAGTTTATGTAATTTCTGAAATATGAAATATTTTATGCGTTTGCTAATTTTGGAATGATTGTCTTATAAATGTCAATTCCCTTCAAATATGTTTCAGCTTTTAAAAATTCATCGTTAGCATGAAGAAGAGTTGGTGTAAGATTCATTGGGCCAAATCCTAGAGCGGGTATTCCAAGCTAAAAACGAAAAAAGCGGTATTGATTTAATTAGAAAAAAAATATAACGTCAAAATCTTACCTGTCTCAGATAACGACTATCAGTGCCTCCAGGAGTTATCAATAATTTCATCTTGAGACCACTAAATCAATAAAATTTAATTTTTTAGGCAGCGATTGAAATTGCATTTTTAAAACCAACTTACAGCTCATCAAAGGCGCTTTTAAAGGCAGTCCAAAAAATGTTACTTTCATCAAGTTTTGTTGGTTCTATTCTAGGTTCCTTAAGTTCATAAAAGACTTCTACGTCACCACCAGCTTCAGTGCACCAAGTTTTAATCTAGTTTGCAGAAAAAAAGAAGCTAATTTAAATTTTGTTCAAATATTTGTATAGTCTTTGGACTTAATCATTTTTGAAATTAAAAAACTGTTTTACTTAAGAGAATTAGAAATAATCATAATTTTTTCAATTTTTTAAGAACACTTTTTCTGCTTTCACCGAAGTTTGAAGTTAAAAGATTTCTCTTTAAATGCTTTAGATCAAAAGAGGATTGGTAGTTTAAATTTTATTTAACACTTGTACACACAACTTAAACATTTTTGAAAATTCTGTTACTAAGATTCGACTGTCGTAAACTATCAGAGAGCCTCTTCTGTCGATTATTGTACATTTGTAAATTTGATACAAATTTTGAGATCTTTACTTACCTTTTTGTCAAGTTCCTCATGATCCATGTCATGTGGAATACGAATATCGAAAACGGCAACTATTGATGCTGGCACAATATTAGTTTGTACTCCACCATTAACTTTAGTCAAATTTATAGTCAAAACTTCTCCGGTAGTTAGATTTTTGTCATTTTTCAAACGATCAACTTGTTGCTGTCTTAAGTTCATTAATTTCTCAAGAAGATAATTGAGTTTTTCTCCAGCAGTATTTGAATGCAACAAAGAACCATGACCAGTTGGACCAGAAATTTTCAAATGAAGACCTTCAAAAAAATAAATTTGAAGACTTAGCTCATAACGTAGTTTCAAGAATGTATTCACTAAAAGACTATAAACTTACGCCACATACTGCGCTCAGAATAGTTTACAATAAAAGCTTCATCTGGTGAAGCTCTACCTTCGTCTAAGGTAAAACCAATGTTCAGTTTCTTAAAATCATTTGTTTGGACAAACTTATCCATTCCAAGCTTACCGCCTGATTCTTCATCTAAGGAATTTATTAAATAGAGTTTGATAACATTTATATACCTCATCAAAAAAATTAATATAATTGGAGATCCGATTACCTGGAACAAAGGTAACATGAATCGTCCGTTTCAAGGCCGCAACACCAGCATTCTTTAAAGCACGAATAGCAGCTAAATATTGCATTCCAATGGACTTCATGTCTTGAGCTCCCCGTGCGAAAATTCTACCTTCTGAGTCGATATCAGCTGCAAATGGCGGATGAGACCAATTTTCTGGAAACGCTGCCACTACATCCATATGAGAGTTCAACATTATGGATGGTAATTCAGGATTGGTTCCAAGCCATGTTACAACTACGATAGGTTGATCCACACCTCCGGGTCTAAGGATCTGGTAAGGTAGTCCTAGGCTTTCGACCTGTTTGATGATAAAGGCAACACATGGTTCTGTGAAATGAAACAAAAGTATTAACATAAAAGAATTTACTGAGTATTTGAACATAAAGTTGACTTAAGGTTCTAAATCGGTCACACTTCTTCTAGGTAATTTTTGTTTCACTCTGAGTTCTTTTAAAAGTATTATTTTTGTAGTTGACGTAGATACACAGACAATAGTCAAACCTTACAATATTTTTGATCTGTCAGTAAATCTGTCCCTTTGCAAAAATCTTACAATATCGTAGACAGCCATTGTCATATAAAATATAAATAAAAAAATATAAAATTTCTTGAATCTTCATACCATAATCTATATTAGGACCAACACTAGGTATTCGAAGATACTCTCGAAAAAATTTAATTTCATCATTTTCTTCCCAAGCACTCATATTCGATTATCTTAAAATATACTTCCAAAATATTTAAAACTAAACAAAGTAAAAATATACCGATTTAGATACGATTGAAATTACAAATGTTCCCTGAAAATAATCGCCTTGGGTTTATATTTAAAATGTGTGCTTATAGATTCTTAATAGAAAGAAATATCAGCTGTCTCTTGTCTATGTTTTCATAGCTTATCAAAGATAGGCTATACATAAATTTGCGGTTTACATAAATTAATAAACCACAAACAGGTCGCAATTTTATTAATAACAACATATGTGTTTTAATATAAAATAAATATACACTCGTGCTCAAAAATAGTGTCGCAGACTTTTGAAAAGTAAATTTAAGGTTCTATAATTAGACCTTGACTTTTTGTACCTCTAGTTGCCATGGATCATTAAGAATTATTTACAATGTTAATAAATTGAGGCAATTTTGAGCAAAAATGGCGTAATCCTCTTTTTATCAATTTTGTGTTTTCAATTCAGAATGGTCAAACATACATTTTTCACCAACGCAGAAGTCACTTTAATTTGCTCATAAATCAATGCAAAAAAATGCTGAAACATCGCCTATGCTCGGAACTTTTCTTAGATCAGAAATGGTGTATCCCATTAACACCATGTTTGCACTGGAAAAAATCGAAACGAAACACTTTTACGTCACCATGAATTCTATAAAAATAAAACATCACTATCATTAATTGACATTGTTTCCAAGTAAAGGACTTACACAAATGCTAAACATTCTAGAAGGAACTGATAACGAAGGCCAGAAGGTAAGGATTTGTAAAACTTTTTCCTGAAAAGATTCCAAGTATCCCATATAAGCATATCCAGACTAATAAAACGCAAAGCTTCAACATAAACTCAAACTTTAGACCAACAAGGTAAGGCAATTGAATTAGAATTGCAATAAATTAGAGAGTTTATGAGCAAATTTACTTTTTTTTAAATAGCATTACATAACTTGAACTTAAAATATCCAAAATTTTCAATTTGTATAAGAATTTCCACAGCAGTCCTGTATCGGAGCTTGTATTCCGGTAGTCTTTTAATCGTGATTTTAACCTTTAATTAAATGCGTTCTTGTAAGAAGTGTGAGTTTTTGAACACCAAACTAAAGTCTGCAAATGATCACAAAAAGATTGAAATACAAAGAACACATCAACGCTGGCACTTCCTAAGAAATTGTCAGCTGCTTATTATAATATATATTAAACATTTTATTCGAACTTCAAAGCTTATTTATACTGATTAGTTTGGTGGGCCAAATACAGAAACATTAAACACATAGTGTATATCTTGTAAATCAAGTTGATCATAAGTTTCTTGTGACCAAGACTTTGGCCTAATCGAAAAACAAAACAGAGGCTAGGATGCACCTGATAAAACTGATAACTTCGCATTCTGTCTGTCGGTAGGTTTTCGTGTTTTGCTAAAAAAGTTATCAATTGAATTATTCTTAAAAGTTTAAACATTTCTAACAATATTTTCTTTGCATATGATGAAATAATTTTATTTCAAAATCAACTTTTGGTAACGAGATTTTTAGTAGAGAACCAGTTTTTAATGTTTGTAGCATTTCTCAAAAGTTTTTATTTCTTATATAAACAAATACAAATTGGATAAACGAAATTAAGTTGAAGTCAATGTTTTCTAATATTCACGAGATATCGAAAACCGAACATCAACTTTTATCCATTTTGCGTACTATATTTTGTACATTTTAATTTGTTATGAAAAAACTGACCGTTCTATTTTTATAGCCCTAGTTCACACAGGACTGTAGCGCCACATTAAGTAAGTAAGTTTATTTTTATACAAAAATTACTGAATGATTAAAACTATATTTCTTATAAAATAAATTATTTGAATTGAAACCTATGTATATCTTAAATTTTTGAAAAGGTTTTTGAGTCTATAATCAATGTTTACGAACTTTTATTAATTTTAGTAGGTATTTATTTTTTATTAAAAAACTGTCAATTCGATTTTCTCAAAATTTTACTAAACGTTGAAACAATATTTTTTATTAGATAAATTTAGTTAAAGTCCAATATCTCTAATCTTTAAAACGATATTTATGTCGAAAATCAGTTTTTACCAACTTTTGTTAAGGTTTTTAATTGTTTGGTAAAAAAAAAATTGTCAATTCGATTTATCTCTAAATTTTACCAGATGTTGTCTTCGTTGCACAACATTTTTTTTAGAGATAAAATCATTGTTTATTCTTAAAGTTTTCGAGGTGACAAACATTTTTTTTTAGTTTTGTTCGATTTATAAATAAAATACACGGCTTGGTCACGCAACGTTCAGTTTATTTTGTACGTTAAAGTTTAAAAAAAACAAGCATTCAAACAGGTACAAGAAATTACTATTCATGTGTTGTTTACAGTCAGGATCTTGTGCGTTTTGGATTTTAGTTATGAAGTGACACTCAAGCAGTAGTTGTAGAGGTTTAATGCGCTCTTTCGGGCTCATGCTCAGTTGCAATAATATGTATAAAACTATTTTAAGATTCAAAATTTTACCTGAAAAATAAGTTTGTCTTCAAAAATTTAAATGTCATTTTATAAATCAAAAAACCCTTAAATTCAATTTTTTTTGAAAATCGTTGTAGCGTTTTTTTTTTAAATTAATTTTTTATATATTCAATTTTTCAATTTTTTTCTAATAATATTTTTGATATGCAGTTGATTAGAGATTATAAATATACGCTTTTCATTTGAATTTCGTAAAAAATTTTTTAGCCGTTTTTGAGATATAGAATTTTGAAAAATAAAATTACATATTTTTTTTTAAAATCGAAACAATGAAAAATTGCATTTTGGATAATTAAATATTGTTAGGAAAATATATGAGCTAATTCAAAAAAAAAAATATTCAAATAATTACATAAGTTGCTGAGAAAATAAAAAAAAATAACGGTTCTATGAGCGGTACCTTTCCTGAGCAATACAAAAATATGTTTTTCTTATAAGAAGAAGCCAAGGTAAAAAATAAAATTTTAGAGAAATTAAAAAAAAAAATCCTACCATCGTGATATCATGTTTGATTAAAATCTCGAGTTCAAAATTTTGCACGAATGCAAAACTTGCCATATAGTTCCTATATGTCGCAAGTAAAAATATAGGAGTACGATACGAAGCTTCTTAAGGCAAGCGTTATGTAAATAGTTTTTGGAAAAAATCAAACAAATTTGTTGTTTAAACTAAGAGAAAATCATAGGTCTCAGCGAAAAATTTAAAAATTTGTTTGCTTAATATCTTCACAAATTTTGGAGTTGGACTGTCGTGCTAGAGGTCTTGGGTTCGATCCCTGCCTGTGTCAACTGAAGTTTTATTTCACGGGTACTGCCTCTTTCGACGTTTTTCAAATTCTCCAAGAGTAATTTTTAACATAAGTAACCATATTGGTCTTGAAACTGTTGGTCCCCTCCATTCCTGACAACATTACTAGCACACAGAAATGGTAAAGAGTCTAAACCACTAAGCCCTAGTTTTAAACGGACTGTTTCACCTTTGTATGTAAGTCCATATGACGAACTAACTTATGCGCTCAGATGTTCAAATGACATGGTGCATTCAAGAGGACACAAGCGTCCACAGGTTTTTCTCAAAACTCCACCACTTTCTACTAACTCCTGCTTTCACCTACCCACGGTAAACATCAAGTGCCTAGTACCTCAATTGGAAGTTAGGTTTCAACCCTAGTGAAAATTTGTTAGGGTGGCAAACGACAGACAAGGGTGCGGAATTTCCACTAAGCACTTCTCCTTATCCAGACGGAAGTTGAGGAATTCTCAAGATGAATTCAATGGTGGCATCTACAGTTCCAGTAAGTTGATCTACTTAGTAAACACCTTATAGAGCTAATACCACATATTCAAAGCTAAGGCCTGCACAGAGTTATACCGGCTCTCGCTCTTGGTGTTTAGTTGAAGGTCGTGCGTCAGTGTAAATTCATCATCAAGTGAAAAAAAACTAGTTTCGAAGCACCAACAAGCCGCGGATACTAACAGATTTACTGTTCACAACCCACGAAAACGATTTAAGCACAATTAACTTCGGATATGCTTGGGGAATGTTAGGTCCCTAAATAGACAACATGAAGCCCACTACAACTACTACAAAGCAAAGGGATAGACCGAGGAAAAAGAGGATGAAGAAAAGCAATATTTACTACGGGGGGGCCAGACTAAATCATCAAGTCCGGAGCTAAAGGTGTATCAACTAGTGCCTCATGACCATCCAAATCTACCGTCAACCATATTGACCATATTGAGATCTATGCTAGACACGCTTCCCGCATCATGGATATCCGAACGCTTACATTCACTCGGGCTACTATCTTGTTTTAGCCAAGGTATCACTTTAAGTTTCCACACACAAGGCAAAACAGGAAGATACAGGGAGAAAATACAACGTCGGACAGCTACAATCGCAAGAGATTGCCAGATGCCTCTTTGGCCGAGTCACAAGTAACCTCTTTCGAAGTTTCGCCAAAGCAATGCATCGAGAACCAGTGGCAACATTGCCAAGATGCAATCAGAGAACCCAATTCTAATGTGCTGGAGTTGAAGCAACCACCATCAAGAATCCCATTATTTGATGAGGAATGTCGGATGGCAAATGCAGCCAAACAACACGCATCAACTTATTTGCATTTTGACTTTAGGAACCTTGAAACGTCAAGAAATGTCAAAATTTTCAATTTGACAAATCGGTACCATTACAATAACTTCCTATGTGTACGTTCGGACGTTTGGCGCGAAGTTTTTTTAGTCGTCCATAGCTCAAGAACCAGAAGAGATATCGACTTCAAATAAATTTTGTTATACAGATAATAGAGCAGAAAGATGCAGAAAGGGCTCTCAAGAAAATTGCGTTTGATTAACCCTAAATACCTCATAACCCAAAAACGCTAGAGGCTTGAATAAAATTTAATATAATACATTGTAATTGGATGGTAAGTTATCAGTGTGGGTCGCATCCCAGCCTCTTTTTTATTTTATCATTCTTAATCAAATACTGTTATCCCTTTTTTCAATTGGGGAGGGGGGAACAGAGTTGGTAAAAGCGTTCCACATTCTCGATGTGCTATTAAAAAAAGAAAATCTGGGCTCTCTCAAGCTGATAAATTAATAAGCTCTTCCATAAGATTGGAAAGAAGGATGAGAATAATTGGCCTTTTTAGGGACAAACTGGACAAATACCGTCTTCCTTCTATGGAAATAAGTTGAGTGTTGAAGGAAACCTCTTTAGAACAATAAAGGGATACTATTTAGGCCAGGGGGTTTTTATATCGCAAGGTCTTTCTATGCTCTTGCAACTAAAACATAACCTGAGTTTCCACATTTACCACAAATTTTAGGATTTTACAGATTTTTAACGAACTTACTTTTAGAGCTTGAGGTTTAAAATTATACCCTTGAAGTAGTTAAGATAATTTTATAATACTTGACAAATTTCATAGCCCAGACAAATTTCACGTTATTCTGAAAACATTGTTTGCTTTTTTTATTGTTATAGTCTTAGTTTATATCAAAAAGCAAACTAAAACTTGAAGTTAAAGTTATTTGACCAGATATTTTATATTTTAACGCAATTTTTAGTAGATCTTTAATTTATGTGAAAAAAAACTGCTAAACCCTTCCTGGATATCTTCAAATTATTATCAGTCGATATCACCACAGGTTCTTGAGATACGGCCAGCGGAAATGTATTCTCAACCACGTATTTAGATTGTAGGGACTTGAAAAGATCGAGAAATCTCATTTTTTTTTTTTTCAATTTTGCCGATTGCAAGAACTTATATATATAATACAGAAATATCTGTGCATTTCTCATTAATTTGTATTAAGTATTAACAATTTTCTTTTTAAAAATAAAAAAAAATAATAGTTTTAGGCGTCTACTAAAGTTGTATCCATATATCAGCCACCATTGACTAAAGTTTTATGAATTTATTTAATTAATGCAAATTTGATACTTAAATTAAACACAAATTACATTTTTTAATCAATTTTGTGCACCAGCTTAACATAAAAAAGGATGAACCAAAAGAGATTTTCTTTTGTAGCACCATTTTATTTAATCGCCTCCATTACTCGCTTCTTAAAAAATTATTAACTATACAAATGAAAGGATTCCTTTTTTCCGTCTAATCACTACACCATTAAAATCTATTTGTTCTGCGTTGTTGAAGTTTAACATCAACACCAGAGCTCAAATCGTCCACCTAGGTTCTAGACTCCAGAACAATATAGGTATAATGTTTTTGTTGTTTCCCCAAAAGCCCGATAAAAGTTTTGAAAATTTTTCTTATCTTAACATTTAATTAGCTTCGCAATCGAGCGCATTTTCGCGAACACGATTATGAAAGTCGAACGAAAAACTTTTCACAACATTTCCGAATCAACAAGAAACTTATTCTTCAAGTAAAGAAAAACTCTCCTCTAGCCCTGAGATGCGAGTTGATGATGGGTGAACAAATATTCAAGTCAATGGCAAAACTTAAATTGAAAAGGTAGGTGAGAAGAAAACTATTATGAATAGAATTAGCTTTGGGAATTTTTCGTGCAAGAACTAAAATTAAATTGTTTTGCGCTATTGCGCTTCTTCAAAGGACAATCAAGAAAAGGCATCAGAAGGACTTAAGACAAACATTTGGTAGTCGGTGTAATAATCTTCGAATATATGTTTTCTTCGTCGCCATGGTTTTACTTCTTTTCGATCAAAATTAAGTGTGTTCTTCTTTTATTTTTCTCTCTTGCAGTTGAGAATCCTTGAACCATGGCCAAGTGGTATATCAAAGCCACCCCCTATAAATTAAGTTACAACCAACATTAACATGAGACTGAAGTAGTGTTTTTTCGGTCTTACAGTCATATAAAAATCTTACGTGCTTCACATTCAGCAAATCCTATTATCTGGAAAAAAGATATAAAACCCCATCAAGATGCAATGGTCAATAACTTGAAGACATCGCCCGTCAGCTTTCAGCCAACAAGCAATAGCAACAGCCCCTTCTGTTTTGAAAGCTTCCTTAATACATCCGAAGTGAGAGAGAAGGACAGAAAGCAAATAACAGTAATAAAATCGATGATGTCCAGTCAGTGATTTCAGTGCGAAATGATGACGTTGATATAGGTTTGACATACGGTCGCATTGATGGATCATAAATAACTTATGAACGACCCCAGGACATGAACTCTTATGGTATATAGCTGAAGCTTAAGCTCGCAAATGCCAACAACTGGAAGTGCAATGTTCAGGATTTTATCACAGTTGATGATGTGTCGTAAAACTATGGACTTGGAAATAATGTTCGGGCTCAATGAAGTGTCTATTAATCTTAACAGAATATTTGAGAGTGCCTTTTGAACTAATTTATGCATTTTCATCAATTAGTATAGTACCTACCCTGGATGGTGTTATGGGCATAAATATACATAAAAGGATATACACTTACCTCTATATAAGTATAATGAACATTTATAATCTCAGGAAGTAATTAAAATGTCTCCCCCGCAGCCGTAGCACACCAAATACCATGCTTCACCATAAAGAGGGAAATTCTAATTTAAATTAATATTCCCTTCATCGTTATAAGTTATAACTTCTTATAACACAATGCTCCCTCTTTTGTTGTTGTAAGTGTTGGTATAAGATGAATGAATGTGCATCCCTTCAACTTTATATAAATATCATCGAGGAATCTCGTAAATTCAAGGTAAAACGTCATCAACTAACAAAAGTAATGACATTTTTTACTGCTCTTGCTCTCCATCATAAAACTCTTGGATACAAAATGCTTAAGAAAAGCTATGAATGATCCTTTTTAGTTGTTTTGTGTTTTTGAAAAAGGACGAATGGACTCATATAATATTCCATTTCATTGTCGGAATATTGGAATGTCTCATGGGATGATGCCCTTTTTGGAAATTGAGGGTGTTAAAAGAAATCAGCGGAGGAAGAATTAAAGCGTTTGGACTTTTCAAGAATATAGTATTGGGTATTAAAATTATTGTTGTAAAATAATCAAAAAAATTGATTTATTATGTATTTCAGTTAAACATTTAGGCCACTGAATACATGGGTTTAATAACTGGACTCAAAAAGACTGGACTTCGAAAGATAAGTGGGACATTCTTCGCTAGCACATCAAACCATTTTATGGTGGACCTGTTTTTTTGATGGTGACGGTTTGGATACAAATACACCGCAAGACGTCGGTGTTGTAGATCCTTTCTTGTAGACAGCATGTACTTTGTTTTGCACTCTTCTGCGTCAATATTCACAAAAGAATTATTGACATCACGATGAGTTCTCTCGATTGTGTCAATGTCATCAGCATATACAAGTAATTGGAGAGACTTTCCAAAGATAGTGCTTCTAAGGTTAAAGTGTGAGCTCTGCACTATTCTCTCAAGGACGATTGTAAGCAAATCACATGACAGATAATCACCTAGTCTTAAGCATTTTTTTAAAATCGAAATACTTACTTACTTACTTAAGGTGGCGCTACGGTCCGGGAAGGACCTGGGCCTCAACCAACATGAGTCTCCAGCCAGCTCGGTCCCTAGCTAGCTGCCTCCAGTTTCGCACCCCACTTGGGTGCGCCACCTGATCCGCGGGCTTCCTCTACTACGCCCCGTCCCTCGGGATTGGATTCGAAGACCTTCCGGGCTAGAGCGTTGATTTCCATTCGCTCTACATGACCTAACCATCTAAGCCGTTGCACTTTAATTCTGCTAACTAGGTCAGTGTCGCTGTACAGCCCGTACAGTCGTTATATCTTCTACTCCATTCTCCATCTATGCAAACAGGACCAAAAATCACCCGAAGAATTTTTCTCTCGAAGCATCCTAAGACGGTCTCACCTTCCTAGGGTCCAGGTCTCAGCACCATAAATGAGAACCAGAATGATGAGAGTCTTATAGATGGTGATTTTAGATGTTCGAGAGAGGACTTTACTTCTCAATTTCCTTCTAAGTCCAAATAAACAGCGATTTGCAAGAGTTATTCTTCCTTTGATTTCAGCGCTGGTGTCGTTGTCTGTATTAATAGCGGTGCCTAGACGTCGTTGTTCAGTGTCTTTTTTTGGTGACAGCATATACTTGGTCTCGCCCTCATTGAACACTTAAACCATCTTCTTCGCTTTCGTCGCAATGCTAAAAAACGCTCCACTGACATCACGCTTTGATCTTCCTATTATGCCAATATCATCTGTGTATCCGAGTAATTGGATGGACCTTTGGAAGATTGTGTCTCTAGTGTTGACGGTTGAGTTTTGTACAATTCTTTCCAGAACGATGTTGAAGAAGTCGCATGACAGTGCATCGCCTTGTCTGAAACCTTTTTTGACATCAAATGAATCGGTAAGATCTTTTCCGACCTTGATAGAGCAGATTGCATCCACCATCGTCATTCTGCACAAACGGATAAGTATGACAGGGATGCCAAAACTAGACATTGTTCTGTAGAGCTGTCATACACGGTTTTAAAATCGATGGTTGGTATCAATTTGAAGTTAATGAGTTTTTTTTCCAATATCTGCCTTAGTGTGAATATTTGGTCGATAGTAGACTTTCCTGATCTGAAGTCACACTGATAAGAACCAATCAGGTTGTTGACGAACGGCTTCAGTCGTTCACATAATACGGCAGAGAGGAACTTATACGCAATGTTAAGGAGATGTTGATGAGTTGGTTTATGCTCTCTACCAAGTCATCGCCTGCTGCTTTGAATAGTTCGGCAGCGATGCCGTCAGCTCCAACAGCTTTGTTTGACTTAAGTTAAGATATAGCTATTTTCACTTCGTCAAGGTCAGGTAGGAAGAGGCTGAGTGGTTCTATCTCCCTTACAGCGGAATTCGGTTCGTCATCGCTGTTATATAATTTGATGAAGTGGTCTTTCTATATTTTCAACATCAACTGCGGTTCTACTACGATGTTCCCCTGATCGTCTTTACAGGCTTCGGCTCGTGTCTGGTACCCTTGGAAGGTTTTTTTTCACCTTTTGAAAAAATTTACGAACCTCATTTCTGTCTTGACATCCCTCTATCTTCTCGATCGCGCGCTTCTCATGCTTCCTTTTTGAGATCTAAATGTTCTTTTAAATTGTTTCCAACTTTTATGAAGCTGTGCGAATTATCCATGGTCTTCCTGAACAAACGGAGTAGTTTGGCAGGGATGCTACAAATAGACACGGCTATATACAGTTTCTCCTGAAGATGCTGTCATATACGGCCTTAAAATTGATAAAGAGATGGTGGGTGTAGAATTGATGTTTTTATGTTTTTTCCATGATCTGTCGCAATGTGAATATTAGATCTAGTTTGAACTCTAATGGTCTTAAACCACAATGATAAGGACCTATCAGGTTGTTGACGATGTGCTGTAGACGTTCACATATGGTGGCAAAAAAGATTTTGTTTGCGATGTAAAAAGAGACGACCCTTTCAGTAAACAATCAGCCAATACCCGTACGTTCAAGGAACGCAAGATCGGCCGTGAACATAGCAGCGGTTCATAAAAGTGTACAGCAGAACCTTATGCAGTGTATTTTTCGCCGTGCACAAGAACTCGGCCTTTCGCAGACTTGGGCATACACCCATACAAGATCCAACTGACCCAGGAGCTCAAACACAATGACTATAGACAAAGCCGTTTGTTTGCTGACTGGGCTTCGAATCGTTTGGAAGAGAACCCTAATTTTGGCCGAAAAATCATCTTTAGTGACGAGGCTTTAGGATGAATGTCTGTGTAAAGAAGCAAAATCGCCGAATATGGGACGACAACGAAACCAACCGACGCGAGGTTCACCAGGTGATAATGTATCCTCAGAATTTCTTTTTTGATTTTCGGCTGGTGGAGTTATTTGTGTCACCGTCAACAGCAAGCTCTACATAACTATGCTAACTTATTTCTTATGGCCCAAATTCAACCATATGGACCTAGACGATATAACCTAGATGGCGCTACGTGCCACACAGCAAATGCCTCGATTGTCTACCCAACCTTATTGAAAAACTCATGCAGAAATGTTTACTTCGTCTAACTCGGGAAGGCAGGGTTGTTGTCTTTGGTCGTCTATATTTTATAGATCACAAGTTCGCAATATTTTTTAGTCGTGGAGCACTTTTTGCGTGAAATTTTTAGTTTTAGTTCCAACATATGCAGAGAACCCTGATTCCGGCATGTATGTTATTGTTAACGGCAGAAGAATTATTTTAGCTATCTCTGACAGTAAACTGAACTCGTCTTTCAACATACACCAGAATTCTGATAAAGATTTCTTTGTTGCGAAAAGTTCTTTTATCGAAGAATTTGTTGTCAGATAAATCAAGCATTCAAACTGCAGCGATGTCAGAAAAGGTGGTTTTTTGAACGCTACATAGCACGTTACCATACGTTTTTCTTATTGTTCAGATGGAATTCGTCTGGAAAATAGTGGAGAAAGCTATCCAGCAAACCTACTTGGTGGATATTAAACTCATTTTTAACATCATCGGGAATGTCCAAATCTAATTCGTATTTAAAATCTTTGAGCTTTGGGAAACTGTTTAGGTTTCGATTTTTAAAGATTCAGTCCAAAACTGGATTTTATTTTTAAATGCTTCTATTTTGTCACTGGCATCGAAAACAGTTATTGCCTTTCCCTAAAGTAATACACTCAAATCATTTATTTTTTTAAATATATCTGACAGATTTCAATAACCAACGCCAATTCCAATAACCAAAGCTCATTGCACAACATTTCACCCAAAAAACAAAGTTGTAGTCAATGATCAAGGTTCTAACTTCAGCTATCATTTCGAAAAGCCACGTCAGTGTTTTTCCGCGAGATAGCCTTACTTATGCGTGGAGAAGTAAAGCGTATAAAGACTACCCATACTTAAAAAAGTCTTGTATTATTTTGCCGTGGCAGTTAACCCATGGTATGTCATTTACAATACAAAAATTGTCAACCAAATTAAAAATTGGCAACGGCTTGCAGAATAGCAGATCTTTTTGAAAGGACTGTAGATATTAGTAGCCACCTTAAGATATTAGTAGCGCAAAAATACTATTAAAATAGCCAACCCTGCAAAATCCGTTGATTCGTCCATCTACAGCGCAAATTTTGTGACTTTTATTCGTAAAATAAAAGAAGCTCTTACATATTCCGCTAAGTCTTGGATTCGTCTTGATATGGTGTTATTTCACAAAGGAACAGTGTCGACTAATTTGTTGCCCTTTTCACTCAAAAATTCAACAATGTTTTTAACACATGGCTTTATTAAGTTTTCAGCAATGGTATAGGCTTCACAAATTTTGCGCTATTCGGAAACTTACAAAGTAGGACGCCATCAACGCATTTTCGTTCTCTGTCTTTGAGTGATAATTAATAATCGTTTGATATTTGGTAAGTTCAGCAAAGTTTCTTTTGAAGAAATCAGTCGGTTTGCTTTTGCAATCTGGAGGAATCCTTGCAAAGTGACGTTTCATTTTTGCTGGAAACATTGCACTGTTTGGCAACACTTTGCCGGAAATTAGGCATTGAAGTTTGTTTTCATTTGTCTCAGCAAATCCAAAATTCAAACATGAATCCTGGTACTTTCTTTTAACTGATTTTTTTCTGTAGCATTGATCACCGTGGAACTAGTACTAGGTAAACTATCAAACTCAAAACCTTCAGAAATCTCTGACCCCGCTGTCTCTATTGCGTCATTTTCCTTCGCACTTAAATAAGTAAATATATGCAAAACCGAAACTGAAATAAAATCATTGAAATCATTTTGTGCGGTAAAATGCAAAGCTGAATTTATTAACCGGGGATTACTATTTTGTGTAAATTATGATTTTGTTTGGACACACCTGACAGTTGGTGGTTCTTCGGCAGTTTGGATGCTTTTGTGGAGCATTCACTTGCTTTTTTCAAATATCCGGACTTAAGCCACGGATCCTTTCAAAAATTGTATGTTTAAAAACAAAATAAAGCAAAACTCACGCACTAAAAGCAATTGCAAATTAACTCCACCGTACTGCGTTTAAAAATTTGCACGAATTGGACAAAAGCTGTTTCTATTTCATTCGTCACTCTCACTAGTCTTCCTGGTATTGTATGTAAATTTATAAGAATAAGATGGCATACAAAATAAAATTTGTCCATGAAGTTGTCATTACCAATTTAAGTGGATGCAAAAATGTTCCGATGCCGCGATCAAAATTACAAGTTGAGAAGCCCAAAATTAACTAAAAGCTAGCCCGTCTTGGAATTTTTATAGTTTTTCAAATATTTCCGCAGAGCACTTGGATATTCTTGGCGGAGCACACTTTGGAAAACGTTTGACAGTCTACAGAAGTAGTCCTTTCATACCCTAAGCATTGACTACAGTTCCGCTATGATGTTTTCACTTCCGTTCTATGCAGCCTTCGGTTCAAGGTTTATGCTTGTGAAATTCGGTTTACCTGGTCATAGAACTTTCGAATTTCATATCTTCTTTTGAACTTCTCTCAAGTTGTCTTTTTCATTCTGAGAAGTCATTGTTTCTCTCTCCGACATTCCACATCAAACCAAGTTGCTTCTTGTTTATGACTGCTTAAAACCCAGCACGTCAGAGGAGGCTTCTCTGATTGCATCTTGGCGGTGTTGCCACTGGTTCTCGATACATTGTGTTGGCGGCAAAGAACTTCAAAAGATGTTACTTGTAACTCGGTCGGAGAAGGATTTTTTTCTCCCGGTATCTTACTGTGTAGCCTTTGGTCTGCAAAGTTGAAGTGCTACCTTGGATTCTACGAGGTTGTGGTGTAAGTCGTAAGCTGCTCCGAAAATTCGGACTTTTATGATTCAGGAAGCAAAAATGTTGTTATTAATGTTTTGCAAATTGAGAGGTAAATAAATACATGAAACCTTTCTTGTCTGTCAAAAAATAAAATCGCATAAATAAATAATTAATCCAAATTGTCAAAAACAACCTAGATTCTAGCTACCTATTTGTTTTTAATTAAAACTCTTTAGCTTCAAGTACCTAATGTCTAGAGCTTGACCATTAATGGACACGTGTCAAAACACTGTTAAGCATATGGATGACACTTTATATAAATGTCTTTGATGACAGTCACCTCAAATTCTGTGTTTTTGAATAAAGAGTCATTTACATCTACCGAATTCGATTCAATCCAAAATCTCATACATACATTCGTATATTATGTAAATATAAATGTACTGTACGTGTTTTCATATCTGTTTTTATTTACACAACGAAAACTGACCACCTTGCACAAATAAAGGCTTATTGTAACTCAACATCAAATAATAACCCAAACCACATAAAGTACATATCAATATACTTTTATCAAAGCCTAAAGATACGACACACTCTCAATATCAACGACAATGTCTCTAAGAATAAAATTAAGTTTCTGCTCAAAGAACAAATACAATAAGCTTTCGAGATGAACCACTAATTGCATCCTGACAAACAAACACAGGACGACGACGCGCACTCTTGTTGACCAATGTCAATAGCAATTAGGATTGAAATCCACCAAATATGTCTATAAACATACATAGATGTATGTATGTATGTGATGTTGATGGGACTATATGTGTTCAAATACGCATCCTTACACTCGACACTCGTATACAGTATAATATTGCCAATAATGTCGGAAGTGTTGGGTTATATCCGGTTTATATATCGAACGAAATGGAAGGCAGGTCAAGAGCTTCTTAAGACCAAAGACGTGTTAACATCATTAGGATGCGATACACCATGAATATTATCCTTTCTTAGGCTTGCAAATATTTGCTTTCTATTTTGTCCTTTCTCTATACCTTCCCTACAATATCTAATTTTCAAAACTACGCACATTTCTGTGTGTGTACCTATCTACAAAACCATTCCCAATAATATCGAATGTTAAATAGCAAGTCCCTTCGGAGAAAGCTAATTTTCTCGTCACACATAAACCTTCCCATTATTTTAGAGCAAATGTACCTAGACTGAAGATGCAAAGTTTCTCTAAGGAATTGCCAGTTCATCCGTTACCGTTTGCTGTCTTAACATTATAATTAAGAATCCTTAAATTTGATATCTCTCGTTTCTGTGGGACATAATCTAGGATCGAATTTTACCCCCAAAAAAGTATTTAGCAAGGCTTAACAAAGATGGAAGCAAGTTATATCGCCTTTGGATCTTTAGAATGTGTGTTCAAGAGTGCCACCGAACGTCGTTGCTGCCGCCATTGCTGACACTGTCGCCGTTGTCGCTTTATATCCTGTTCGGCTGAACCTTTATCAGGAGAAAAACTTCTTCGAACAATGACATAAGAAAACTTTAAGGAAAAAGCTGTAGGCACTCATTCCACCCGTACCGCTACACCCACACCTATGTTAACTGTAATACAGTGTAAACTAAGCACCGGATGTGGAGTATGGGTTGTTCCTGAGCCTGAGCTAAGCTGGAGACGACCAACCGAGCGACGAGACGACCGACGCGACGACGGGAGTAAAATTCATCGAATTACACGGTTGTCTTAACGCTTGGTCGGTTGCACAAGAAAATTAATTGTTGAGTAATTGAAATTTTATTTATATTAGTTTCCTTTCCGGCTTTTGTCGTCTTAAGCTTCACTGAATTTCCTCGGATATATTTTCCTGTTTACATTTTGTTTACTTTTCTTATTTTATTTGTGATTTCTTAGGAGAAAAATAAAAATAAAGTAAAGTCAATACGAGTAGAAGAAAGAGATTTAAGGTGGTTTTTACAATTTGTCAACTTTTTGGTTTGAGTAATTTCGCGGTTAAATAAATATTTCTTTCATCTTTTTATTTTTTGTAAATTTTATCTGGCGATAGAAATATAATTTCTCGATAATTGTAAACGGGAGGAGAGGGGAAGCAAAAAGTCAATGTAAGGACAATAATCTACAATTGTATTTGCTTTTTTATCTTCTCTTTGATTTTCTTCGTTTAAGATTAAAGGTTATTTAAGCTCGTATTCATAAAAATAGATTAACTTTGTCATTATAAACATAATAATTTTGAAAACCTCGTCTTCGATAATTCTTTATATGAAGAAGCACACAGAGTTTTGACACTATCTTTCGCACGACATCTTGTTTCGACTTAAACAATTAGCTGTGTCAAAGAATTGTGCTATATACAGACGTTCAAATGGTGCATTCAAGCCTAAACAACCGTATAAAGGTTCTTTCTTAAAACTCAACCTCTGTCTTGTAACTCCTACTCTCGGCTCTCCGCGTAAATCATCGGATGCTTACTCGCTCATCTGGAGATTCGGTTCCAATTCCAACTCCATTGTGGACAGTTGTTGAGGGAAGTAAAGAAGGGAGGGAAGGAGAGGTATATCCACTTAGGCACTTCTCCTTTGATCCAGATGGTAACGGAGCAATTTCCAACTTGGACTACAGTTCCAAGTTAGGTTGACTTCGTGAGCAACTCTTAAACCTTACAACAACACATTTGGTGACCAGGCCTATAAGGCACGTTTATGCTTGTTCTTTGAGTGAAATTTCAAAGTCTTGCGTCAGTGTGTCTTCCTGACCTCATAAAGAAAAACCAGTTGCAAAGCACCAACAAGCTTCAGATACGAACGGATTTACTCTTCACATCCTGCGCAAACGATTTAAGGGCAACGAACTTCAAATATACACGTGGAATGTTAGGTCTCTTAATAGACCACGTGCATCCAAAGAATTGGCGATATAAACACCTGCATCCAGGAAATGCCTTGGGATGGGCTGGGTCAAAAAGAGGATGAAAAACTGCAATATTTACTATTGTGACTTACTTACTTACTTAAGGTGACGCTACAGTCCTGTGTGAACTAGGGCCTCAACCAACAAATTTCTCCATCTAGCACGGTCTCAAGATATAGATGTTTCCAGTTTCGAGCTCCAAGTTGGGTGAGGTCACCTTCCACTTGTGCGCGCCACCTAATCCGCGGTCTTCCTCTACTGCGCTATCCTGTGGGTGTGGATTCGAAGACTTTCCGAGCCGGAGCATGCGCTCTAAGTGACAGAGCCATCTTAGTCGTTGGACTATTACAATTCTGGCTAAGTCTACGTGGCTGTACAGGCAGTACAGCTCGTCGGTCCATCTTCTCCTCGACTCCCCTTCGATGCATACGGGACCCAAGGTGCTTTCATCCACTTTTGTCATAGTCCATGCTTCTGCATCGTATAGCAGCACGGGAATGATAAGTGTCTTATATAGCAACACTTTGGTCCCTCGAGAGAGAATTTTACCACTCAATTGCTTTCTTAGTCCAAAAAAACAGCGGGTAGCAAAAGTTATTCTGCGTTTGATCTTAGCGCTGTTGTTATTTTCTGCGTTTACAGCGGAGCCTAGGTAGACGAAGTCCTTGACTACCTCAAAGTTACATCTGTCGATTGTGACGTTTTGACCAAGACGTCGGTGTTGTATGTCCTTTCTAGACGACAGCATGTACTTTGTTTTGCCCTCATTAACCGTTAAACCCATTTTTGGCGCATCTGCCTCAATACTCACAAAAGCCCCATTGACATCACGCTGAGTTCTTCTGATTATGTCAATGTCATCAGCATATGCCAGTAATTGGACAGACTTTTGAAAGATAGTGCCTCTAGTGTTGACGTGTGAGCTCTGCACTATTCTTTCAAGCACGATGTTAAAAAAATCACAAGACAGCGAATCACATTGTCTAAAACCTTTTTTGACATCGAAAGGTTCTGTTAAGTTGTTTCCAACCTTTATGGAGCAGCGTGAATTCTCCATGGTCATCCTGAACAAACGGACGAGACGATGCCAAAACTAGACATGGCTCTATACAGCTTTGGTGCTCTTGAGTTTTTTCCAGGATCTGCCGTAATGTGAATATTTGATCAACTGTGGACTTTTCTGGTCTAAAACCACACTGATAAGGACCTATCAGGTTGTTGACGATGGGCGAAGATTTTATAGGCGATGTTAAGTAGACTTATTCCTCTATAGTTGGTGCAGTTTAGAGGGTCTCCTTTTTTCAGGATCGGGCAAACAATACTGAGGTTTCATTTATCAAGCATGCTTTCTTCTGACCATATCTTACGGATAACTAGGTGCATGCTACTAACCAACTTATTTCCATCCATTCGCTCCAGCAGCTTTGTTAGACTTCAGCTTAGATATTACAATCTTTCCTTCGTCTAAGGCGGAGGACGTTATTGTTGGCTTTCGTCGTTTATGTTGAATGTATCATCCTGCCTGACAGTAGAATTCAGTTCTTCGTCGCCGTTATACAGTCTGCAGAATTGGTCCTTCCATATCCTCAGTATTGACTGCGGTTCCACTATGATGTGTCCACTTTCGTCTTTGCAGCCTTCGGTTCTAGGTTTATGGACCTGTGAATTTCGTTTCAACTGTTCATAAAACTTTTGAACTTCATTCCTGCTTTTAAATCTTTCAACATCTTCGACTGCACGCTTCTCGGCGTTCCTCTCGCCTCTTCTGCTCATAGAGCTCATGAGTAGCTCTCGTCCTTTTATGCAGCACCACTTTGCGTGCCTGTTGTTGGGCTACATTTGCCTGCTGACATTTCTCATCAAACCAGGGATTGCTTGTTGGTGGCTGTTGGCTGCTTGAAACCCAGCACATCAGAGGCGGCTTCTCTGATTCCATCTTGGCAATTTTGCCACTGGTTTTCGATACATTGTATTGAGGCAGAGAACTTTGAGAGAGGTTACTTGTAACTCGGTCGGAAAAGGATTTTGCGATCCCTGGCGATTGTCGCCGTTCGACGTTGTACCTTCTCCCAGCAACACCCTACTTTGCCTTGGGCCTGGAAACCCGAAGTGCTGCCTTGATTGCAACGAGGTAGTGATCCGAGTCGATGTTAGCTCCTCGGAAAGTTCGTATATCCACTATGGTCATGAGTCGCTCCATGATGCACCTATAGCTCAAGACTTCTTGCCTAAGTCTGGCTCCAATGACGAAGCCGCATCCAAATAAGCGCTGTTGGTTTTCTTGGTAGCAGTCACTATAATAAATATCGCAGTCTTTCATCCTCTTTTTGACCGGCCCATCCCATCGTATTTCCTGGATGGCGGTGATGTCTGCTTTGTATCAGTCTAGGGCTTCCACTAATTCTTCGGCCACACGTGGTCTGTTAAGCTACCTAACATTCCACGTGCATATCCGAAGTTCGTTGTCCTTAATTCGATTGCGTTGGTTGTCAACATTAAATCCGTCCGTACCGAGGCTTGTTGGTGCTTCGCAACTATGAGGATTTTACGTGGCCATCAAGTCACCCGACGGCACAACCCCTAACCTGGAGAGCCAGATCCTAAGTATAACTCCAAGGATGGGGAGCCGGATAAAACCGCTCCTTACAGGCCTGGGCTCCGAATAAGTCTAATAAGCCCCATAAGGTGTTCAAAAGTAGTTCAACCTTACTGGAACTGTGAACGCAAATGTTGATTTCATCTCGGGAATTCCTCCGCTGCCGTCTGAATAAGGAGATGTGCTTTAGTGGAAACACTTCTCCACCCTTTCTCGTTTGCTGCCCTCAACAACTTTCCACTGGGGTTGAAACCCAATCTTCAGATTAGGTACTAGGCAGCCGATGTTCACCACGGGAAGGTGAGAGTTCATAGACAGAGGTGGGTTTTGAGAAACCTGCGGACGCTTTTGTCCTCTTGAATGCACATGTCTACCATTTGAACATCTTATTATGGTAACTGCAACCGAGAAAACCAAAAACGCCTATTTGGAGGCAGTTTTTTAATTTGAGCTAGACTTACGTAGGTTTCGAGACGGTCCCCCATCAGTCTACTATCCACGATCACTGATGATTGATTTCGGTGATCGATGGGAACCGAAGCTTTATCAGTGACTAGGACGTTGCCCATTTTTATTATCAAAATGTGTTCTCTGTTAAGAAAGTTTATCTCGCTCTCCTTTCATTTATAGACCCACTGAAGCGGCTATTCGGGCTATTGTTAATTGTCGCACCAAATTTACATTGTTGAACATTAAACCACTACCTAGGGATCGAGCTGTCTGCGAACTGAAGAAAATATCGCAGCTGTATTTGTTAATGATGACCAACAATTATCAATTCTTCGCCGTTCGCAGCAATTGGGCTTTGTTACTCAACAACGTGGAAAATTTTGACATTGGACATAAAGGATTTAGGTGTGATGCAACTTACATCAACGTAAAATTTTTTTTGAATGGACTCTTGGAATGTTTGGCCGATGATCAACTTTTTTACGGAAAAATTGCGTTCAGCGACGAAGCTCATTTTTGACTCAAAGGGTACGTAAATAAGCAGAATTGTCGATTTTGGAGTAAATATCAGCCAGAAGCATTGCAAGAGCTACCAATGCATCCGGAAAAAGGCACAGTTTGATGCGGTTCATATGCTGGTGGCATCATTGCGAATCGTAACGTAACTGTAAATGGTGAGCGCTACCTTGAGATGATATCCTACTTTTGTGTGCCTAAAATGCAATAGGTTGACTTGCATGACATGTGGTTTTTATTTTATTTATTAGTTTTGAGAAAATTTTTCTATTAAGTTACACTGACTAATAATTTCAATTTAAAAACTTTCAAAGAAAATTCCTCTCAGAAGACCCCTCCACTCTTTTTAAAGCTCTTTAAATTTTTATCTCAAATTGACAACAACGCAACTTCCTACTTTTTTTGGAAATTGTATTACGGGTTAAGTCAGACGTGGACTTTTTACTTGATGGTACGTAATTGGTAATCAATCAGAAAATATCACCACCAGCATCAGTTTTTTTTTGTTTTTTACGTCTTCTGCAAACCTTACCTCAGTTGGTAAGTGGTTTCTATAGAGTCCATCTATATAGCCTCACATTAGGAATGGGGCATCACCGGAAGATGAAAAATGAAAAAAAAAAATAAGATGTCAAGAAAACAGCAACTAACAAAGTCTTATAATGGCAAATGTGGTTTTAAATTTCCTTCTTCACGGTAAAATGAACAAATTCTAAACTTTCTGTATGATTCAATAAATCCCTTAGTTACCCCGAATATGTTTTTCTTCATATGATTTGGTATATGTGCCGTTTTCAAGGATACATACGAGTAGCAGACATTCTTATAATTGGTTATGGAATTTTATAGCAAATGGACTTGGGCCAAAAGACACAAAAGTTTTCTTTTCTCCAAAGACAAATACGAGTCCAATGTAAGATTATGTCTCTTTCTTGTGACTTGGTAATTTGATTTGATTTGTTTTCCATGGAAGAAACCAAGAAAAGTGATATTGATATGTGACCCTTGTGGATGGGTTTTGAAAAGTTCTAGCATAAGACAATATCTTAGAGAATTTTCTATATATGGATTAAGCCATAAGGAAGCTGGGAACATACGATATCCCTTTGGGGGTTGATGTCATGGTCATTATAAAAGATGGGTCTAGAATTTAGAGGTTTTTATTACTCAAAGACACACACATATCTATGAAACTGTTGTCGTAGATAATAAAATTGAAAATTGAGTTTTTGAAAAGTTTTTAAAGTTAATAGGGTTTGTTGTTTTTTAGTTTCTGGGAGGCGAGTAATTAAGGTTGGAAGACCTTCTTCCTTTATTTTTTTGATTGATTTAAATTCACATTGAAAAAGCTTGAAGGATACACCTTGTCGTCATTTCAATGAGCAACTAAGCTTCTAAAAAACGGATACATAGAAGTTGAAGTTCATAAGAAATGAAAGTTAGTCTTTTATGGAAGCTTAACTCGTGTTGGGATTATTTACCCTTTTCCAGAAACTGAAATAAAATTTTATCAAAAATTATTCATTGTTTATTAACAAATAAACCACTTAAGTTATAAACACTCCCACGAACAGTGTAATCCAATTTAAGTTATGAAACCGGAAGACACACTACGTGCGACACTCTACAGGACATGCTACGTGCCCTACACCCAAATTACCCCAATAAAACCAATTTGTCGAAAAAGTTACCCTTGCAACCACACGACCTTATCAGTAAAATTATTGTTGCGCAATTATTTATTGCAGAATTGTTTCGTATGAATAAAGAAGCAAAAGTACAACAGCGGAAAATAATTACCATTTAAACCGTAATTTAGTTAGTTAGGTAGGATAGGAAGCCCAAGTTGTATAAAATCCAGAATGTTGCATGTCACAGTAGTTCAGGGATTTGTACTGAACTTTTCACTCCTTCCAATTGAAAACTTCCTCAAAACTATTCTTTTCACCAGTGGTGGTGGCTAGAACGACCGACGACGACGACAACGATTAACTATCAATGCATAAACTATATACAGCAGGGAACTATTTCAGATCCTGGCAAACGAAATGCATGCAATACAAATTACGATACTTAGATAAGGACATGGATTTATATTCCTGAATGGTTTTGGCCATTGTTATTTAGGACATTATATAGGAGGGTAAACTATGTGTGGCTGATTGTGAAACCACAAAAATTTATACTCCCAAACAACAAAACAACTAACAACAATAAGAAAGGACGAAAAATTACAAAACAACATAATATATAAATTTTTCTTTGTTGAGATACAATCAGCTAGACACATAAAAATAGTTTTCTATTGCTAAACAATGGTCAGAAATAAAGTCGCCAAAAGTTAAGTTTAAATCTAAAACTACTTATAATGAAAAATACGAAACTGACCTTTCTTTATGACTTTTTCGAAGTACGAGTAATATAGATTTGGGTATCAGTATACATGGCTGACACATTGGTTGATAACTATTTCAATTACTGTAGTAAATTTAGAAGAAGGAAAGGAATACTACTTGATGAATATTTAATGCTTTTTCCGCAAATTTTAAAGGAACAATGAAAATATCTTACAACAAATAAAAAGAATAAGGGATCAAAATTGTGTTTTAAGAATTCAGAAAAGGTTTTCCCAAAAAAGATTCCATTTTTAAGAACCCTTCCGCAGCTATTATCTCTTCGAAACAGTTTTGAAATTCTTAAAATTCACTATAAAAATGAAGAAATTTTGAGTAGGTACACACTTACACAATTCGGCAAACTAAAAAATGTTTAGGCCGTCGGAAATTAAGTTTTCGGCAGCAATTTGAAATTAGTGGAAAACTACCAAAAAAGTCATATTTGCTACCGCAGTTGCCATATTGACAATCGAGCTATAAAATAATTTCAGATCCCAAAATTGACAACCGAAAATTGTCCTACTAAATAATGCAGTAGTTGGCTGATAATTGACTACTTAATAGTCTTTTTTATAACCAACATAGCCTATAGGATGACTTTTTCGTTCTCTGTAATAGGCGGTTTTTGTAGCTTTTTGGGGCGCTTTATATGTGTAACTTGATGGCTGTGAAATTATGCTTTCCAAAGGGCTTTGATGTCCTTAATTCAAATCTTACTTAAAAATTGATGTATCACGTCAGGTTTTTAAGATTGTAGCTTTTAGAATTCGAAACAACACGTAATATATAAGACTTTTTGAGGCTATCTAACACCCAAAACTCGTCCATCGAGGAAGGGAAAACGATGAACCACACAGAACAACGATAAACGATTGTTTTTTTTATTTATTCCATTGCATATTAGAAACAAGTTTAGACGCGGCATAAATTGTGTCATTATCCACCTTAAACCAGAGCTGTTGTTGCGGTAAAATTTACCACAACTAGTTTCCCTAGCCTATCTCATATCCTTTTTCCTTTTTTAACCTTCCTTTCGTCGTTGCGGCTCCAAAATATTTTAAGATTTCAGTAGAATCCTGCTTTCCATCAGTCAGTGACCTGCTCTTATTGTATTTTGGAAAAGCAAACAAAATATTTTTCACTGGTAATGCGGTTATGTGACGGAGGGTCCACATTTTCATTTACTTAAGAAATTTGTGACGGGCGGTCAAAGTGCGAATCGTTTCTATAATTTGCACGTCAACCTAAAATTATTATGGCTTAATGCCGAACCTAAAATGTAGGAATACTAAGTTAGGTCACCTTGCGATGTGTTTTTCCCTTCCCCTAAAATTGTCTGCACGAAAGTCTAAGGGTTTATAGTCTTAATTGCGAACTATCGATTTCTGCCTCTCAATCTTGGTTGAAAAATGCCAAGGTTCCTAATTACCAGAACGCTTTCCTCAAGTTATTAAACTGGGCCGGTTTGGGCTGGGAGATTTTATTCGTGAACTCTCAAACATTTTTCGTTTACTTTTTAGACCAATTGGATTTGACGGATAAGAACTGAACTCGTCCATTAAGCCAAGGTTGGTTTTCAAATCACCAATGTGAAAGAGTCCACAAAGGTTTGACTGGTTTTTGAAATCGGCATGCACCCCAGCGAAAAAGCCGGGTGTCACAGTTAGACCGAAAGAGAAAACCAGATCATAACAAAAAAATCAATAGGATGGCATACTTGTGGCCTCTTGGATGAGGGAAGTTCGCCACTTCGGCACTTTTAGAGAAGCTTAGAAGAGTGAGATCGAAAAGAAAAAGTAGTGAACAATTTTTGGAGAAAAAAAAAAAGAAGAATCGTGTTAGTTTTGTGTTGGATGAGAACTAAATTAAAATTGAATAAATAAGAACATTAATATTTTGAGGAAGGCGTGATTAAGAAGATAGGAAAAGGAGTTGCATTATCGATTTTTTTGAATTTTTTTTTTTGTGTTTTTTTTACCTTTGCTTGTAATTTGTGGTTGGCTCCAAAGAGCCAAGATTCAACCCATAGACTTTCGGTCGATTAATTTGTCTCCCGAGATTGCGGAACCCGGGACCTTTGCTCCTTTGGTCTTCGGGAACTATCTCAAGGTGACCTTTCTTTGTGTCCTTTGTGCACAACCAAATGTTCTCTTTCTTTTTTTTGTTCTTTGTATCAATTTAAATTGTATTTTTTTTTTTTTTAATTTTGGGTTTTATCCCTATATTTATAAAGGTTTCCCAGATATAAAATAAAATATCTTAACCTTTCTAGGTGAAAAATTAATCTCGAATCTTATTTTATTTATTTAAATTTCCGCTTTTTTATTATTATTTATCTTAATTGGTGATGGTAAGTACCATAATACTTCCTGGCGCCCATTTTTCATTATTTTTCTGCTACGCCCCTGTGTAGTACCTTTTATTAATTTTATAATTAGTTTCGATTTTATTAATCGAGTTCGAAAACTTTGCTGATGCTCGGAAATCGGAAAAAGACCTCTCGACCGAAGATTTGACGGGTTGGAGTAATCCTTTCCATTTTGTCGGGAGAAATCTACGCACTAACAATCATGCCACAGGTACAAAAAAAATATCTAATAACTACATTCGTAAAAAAATCAAACACCTCGAAAAAAAGACACATGGGCTCTAGAAAGATTTTGATATAGCTACAGAAAGAGCAAAAATAGATGTTTTGAAGGATTAAGGACTCTCAGGACGTGAAAAAGCAATTCGACTTAATAGAAGCAAGAAAGTTGTAGGCAATAATATTGTTGATCAAGACAGAAACATCATGCGAAAAGCGGTTAATTCTACGGCTTTTATCAAATTCCAATCCACCAGCGACTAAGATAAGGAAAAAAAGTTGAGTAACAGCCAGAATAACAACAGTTCAAAGGATAACATAAGAAAGTGATATCCGGACAAGAAAACTCAAAAAGAGGCTGGGATGCGACCCACACTGATAACATTCCATCCTGCCAGTCAATTAGTCTTGCTTAAAAGTTTGTAAGTTCTCGTGTTGGGTTGAAAAAAGTTGTCAGTTGAATTATTCTTAATAATTGTAAAATTACCAATAATATTTTTCATATAAAAAAATAGTTTTGTTTAAAATTCTAGTTTTGTTAAATTGATTTTTAGTCGAAAACAAATTTTTACCAATTTTAGTAGCATTTCTTAAATTTTACAAACATCAATTGTTACCAAATTTGCGTACTTTTTGGGTAGATTTTATTTTTTTTTATGAAAAAACGGATTGTTGGATTTTCATAACAAAAAAAATACTGAATATCGAAAACAATATATTCTGTGAAAAAAAAGCGTGAAGACAGTATTTTGTAAGTTTTGAAAAGTTATTTGAGTTTAAAGTAGATATTTACCAAGTTTTAGTGTTGCTTATTTTTATTTTTTGTAAAAAAACTCTCAATTCGATTTTTCTCAAAATTTGTTCTAATTTTAAAATTTTTGAAAACGATATTTTTCATAATCAAAAATTATTTGAAAGCCATAATCTCAAATATTTTAAAAGATTTTTGAGTCGAAAAACAATTTTTACCAAATAGTGTTAGTTTTTGTTTAGGTTTTTAGTTTTTTGTAAAAAAATTGTGATGATTTTTCTCAAAATTTTACTGAATGTTACACAAGAATGTTTTATAAAAAATAAAAGTCGTTAAAGGTATCTCAAATTTTTGAAAAGATTTTTGAGTCGAAAACCATTTTTTACCAAATTTTGTTAATTTTTTTTGTTTGGTTTTTAGTTTTTTGTAAAAAAACTGTAAGTTAGATTTTTCTCAAAATGTTAGTGAATATACAACAGTATTTTTTAAAAAATAAAAGTCGTTTAAAGTATCTCAAAGTTTTGAAAAAATATTTGAGTAGAAAATCATTTTTTACTAACTTATATTAATTCTTTTGTATTTATTTTTTTTTTAAACTGACAATTTGATTTTTATCAAAAATATACTGGTGTTGTATAATGTTACAATATTTGATATAAAATTAATTAATTAATATAATTCAAGTTTCTAGCATTATTAGTTCGTGGGATATTTAGGGTAAGCCAAAATTTGCATCTTTTTTATTTTAAACTGCTATGATAAAAAAAACGTACTTACACACGCACGCGCAGACGTCTTTCTAAAAATCTTTTATTTCGACGTCTTTCTAAAAATCTTTTATTTCGACTCTAGGGACCTTGAAACTGCGAGAAATGTCAAAATTTTCAATTCGACAAATGGGACCCATTACAATATCTTCCTATGGGCAGTTAAAGATCATTTCGGGTGGAAAAGAGTTGATTAAAACTTCTATTTCCATGATCTGAGAAAGGATGAGCATATTTTCAAAACACGTCAGGTGTTTCTGATGCCCACACTAATGAACGGTAACAACTATACGTGTTTCCTGGAACGGTCACTTCTAAAAATGAAAAGCATTCAGTTTTGGATTTTCCAAAAAGACAGTTCTTCTTATTTACATTTAGTGGCTTGTTCAAAGTTGAATTCAATCAGAAGACGTGATATTTGGCCATGGCATGGCCCCTATATATAACGCTTTTTTAACATAATTGAGAACGCTTGGTTTTCTCGTAAAGTTTATAAAGTTGGTAGACAATTTGAAGACAAGGATACATTAATCGAGGTCTCCATATTTCCTGTGATTATTAAAAAGAATTAGAATGTTTCTATTGCTAACCGTCTTATAGAGGTTATATTAATGTAAAAAAAAACGATATAAGTAAATGTTGTTAAACCATAAACTATAAGTATTTCAATATTTTTTTTCCCCAAAATTGTGCATGTCGCCTCATCCTAGTGAGGCACTTTCTGATACCCTTTTTAAGAAGTTCACTGCTTGACCTTTTGGAGTCCCAACACTCATTTCCAATGGACCAAATTTTATAAATTTGTAATGGTGAAATAAGTGCACATTCACATGTAGTGAACCTAGTGGTTCGGAGTGTAGGTATAACTTTTTACTAATAATTTGACCATAGTTATTACAATTTAAGTATTTTTGTGTTATTGCTCATTGTGATTATCTTTGAAACACATTTTCAGCTGCTGGATTTTTGTTTGCCATATTAGTATTGATTTTTGGAGAAAAATACAAAATTTTCTGAACGCCGGCTGCCGGCTTATTTTGAAAAGATTTTTGAGTCATTAAAAATTGTATTTATACGTTAATAAAAGTATAAACATAAAATACACACCTACAACCTCATATCCAATGTTCTCATATTTAACATTATTTTAACGACCTTGTCAGACAGCTACTTAAAAATTATTATTTTCACAGCAATTCGCATTTCCCAACATGTTGTGTTTTTGATGTATCCTGTATTTTCGATCCAATGGAAATGCCATTAATTTTTTGACCATTTGTCGAATGCTCTTACATGCCAACCATATTCCCATTTTCTCCAGCAGATTGACATGAAGTGCATGACAAGCTCAATAAGTACTGCTAACCAACCGCTTAATGATAGTCTGAATTATTTTAAACAATATACTGATATTCGCATCCTGATCCTGGCGAAGGACTTCCTAACTACTTGTATACGTTCTCTAGCATAGCCATGGCCAGGTCATCCATAACTAGGTAAAATTTCAGCAGAAGGAAGTTTTGTATGGAAAGGGACATGAGCAAATAGCAACAAATAAAATAAAATGTAACAACACAAAAGGACATTTGCTTACAACTTGTTTCATCCAACCATCGTCGTCGGTCCATATAACTTCACACATTGTATGCCATGGTTTTGTACTACAATATTGGTTAAGCATCATTTTTGGAAAGTGCTCAAAAACCATTCAAAGTAATAACCAGTCGGTCCGGGCTGGGAGAGTTGAGGAAACAAACAGAGCCAAAGCCTCAGCTTGGGTTTAATGTTTTTTAATTTAATTTGCGTTCCGGGGCTATTTTCAACTCCGAAATGGCTGCACTTTAATGTTCGGAACGAAACATAATTGTCGGTCATTCATGATGTTTTTCGTTGGGAGTGCTCGTACTCGTACTCGTATATGGATATGAATGGTACAGTAAAGATATGGACTCTGGACACTCTCGAAAAGAGGTATCTTTTACTATAGCAACATCAGGACATAAGGACTTCAATGGCCATGTCGTAGGTATGCAAATCACCACCGTAACGCTGTGACGTCCGTCCACTTTTATGCAAGTTGGCCAGTTTCAGGCAGTTGTAATAGACGTAGAGATAGAGTTCCACAGAAACGAAGTGGTCAGAGAGTTACAGAGTGTTTTGATGTTCTGAATTCAGAATTGGAAGTTGTGTTTTGGTCTTCGTCGTCATGATGGTGGATTTTATGGCAGATAAACATTGAAATTTTATACTCTGTCGCTGTTGGTGGTGCTCTGTCGGTTCGGTGGTGTTATAATATCGCATGCAAGGCAGGTTTTTTTTTATTACCGACTTTGACTTTAGGTAGCAGGTACCTTCATAAAGCCAAGCTCTTAAAGTCGTAAAATGCCTGTGGCTAAGTACTTTGTGTCTTAAAAATTCACATATGAACATAACTGGGATTTTGTTTTTGTTTTGTGTGCGTTTGATGGCCAGAAAGCCTATTTTTTCTAAGGGCAGAAATGTATATGATATCTATCTTTTGAAAGGGTTGTCAGAACTTATTCCATTAAGTCACAATTATCATGGAAAGTCAAAAAAATAAGTAAAACGTCCCAAAAGTTTAAATTGATAAATGATATCCAATTTCTCAGAAGCTCACATATGATTGTAGAAAGATAACGATACATATCAGATCCACTAAAAATGTTGCTATTAAAATTTGCTTATTGAAACATTTTAGACGAAGTACAATAATATTAAACCATTAAAAAGGTGTTAAAATTCAAAACTGCAGTACTAGTAGAACCAAAAAGAAATGGATTTTCAAAATGTTACCATTAATTTTTTAAGTGTCAACGACTGATAGTTTTAAGTAAGTATCATACATTTTATTGGACTTCTAATATTAAATAAAATGGCATTCAAACTGAATAGATACTCTCTAAGCGTTTTTCAAAAAGAAGTTTAATTTTTCTTTTAATGGAATAAAAATTAACATGTAGCTCATCAGTCACTCTCTGCCCCAAATTGCTATATGTATTGATAATTATCACCCTTCTTTTCTACTAACGTTCTTTCTTAACAAGTGCCTAGAAGTTAAAGAAGTTACTCACACTTAACATCCTATTTTGTATGATATTCATATTGACCAATTTTCCAAATAGCGGATTATCTTAACAGAGTTTCATTTGATTTTAAAAATGTGTCTGTCAAAGAAGCAGCTAACAGGTTTTGCAATGAAATACAATATTTAATTCAATGACCCATCAGCCTCGACTTGGTACAGTGATTCTATCATTGCATAACCAAAGTTACGAGTTGTAAGAAATATTCCTACGCTCTTAATACCCAATTGACTACTCCAAGTACCTTGGTGCTTATCTTCATTTCAACGATATATGATATCCTCTCTGTCAAAAATATTTGCAAAATACTCAAGATAAGCTTATTAACGATCCCAAATCCTTCTTTCAGTTCGTTAATCACAAGAGAGTCAAATATCTATCCATCCTCCTTGTCCTTCAATAATGAAACTTCCAGTGATAACTGATAATAATAAATAAAAAAATAGCTAATTAATTTGCATTTCATTTAAAAAATTCGTTCTCACAAGTTTCTTTTACACCAGATCGGACTTATGTTGTGCATTTACCTAATTACTTCCTGCCTTGAAAATCGAAAAATATTATCTAATCTCTGACTTAGGTCCACTCATTCCAATCCCATTCTAGCCACTTCTGGTGTTATTCAAGGTTGTGATTTAGGCCCTCTCTTCTTAATCATTACAATTAATGACATTTCCATGCTCATTAAACATTCCCAAATATCCCTTTACGCTAATGATACGAAATTTTGCAAAATCGTTGCAACTCATGATGACTTATCTCTACTCCAAACAGGTCTCCATAATGTCTCAACCTGGTGTACCAGAAATCGCTTAGAGCTCAACATTAGCAAATGCCAGACAATGACATTTCGCGTAAGAGCATGAAAACAGCTCCGCGGCATTACTATCTTCATAATTGTCCCACACAAATAAAAGAAAACATAGAGGATCTCGGGACCCTGAACTGTATTTTCACATTGGCAAAATAATTCATAAGGACAACTTACCATTAGGTTTTGTTAAAAGGTGGTCCAAAGCATTTATACTAAAATTAACACCTTTGCTGCAATATTTATCAATATCATTTTCTCATCCGTTCAACCTCTCCAGAGATAGACCATAGAAAGTGTGCACAGCTCAGAAATTTGTCAGACTTAGACGAATTGTGAGTAAAATGAAAATGACACATTTATACTTTAAGCTGTTTAAGCTTAACAAGTTATTTTCTCTTAACATTGACTATTGTGCTTGAAAATGGATTTCCTGAGCCAATTTCAATAATGGTATCACTAGTTCAGGAATTCATATTGGAGTATTCTGCCCCGTTCCTGGGGTTCCAAATCGTGTCATTATTATGTTATTAAATCATTGATAGAGATCTATGAAACGATTAAGGTAAAGAAAAAATTAATCGGACAAACATTTTAGCAGATTGTGTGCTTAACCATTTAAGTAAAGAATATGGGAAAAGCGCTGAAACGAGACCTTATGAGACTTTTTGCAAAATGGTAAGATTACCAAAACGAAGGTATAGACAAATTTCCAGCTTTCTATCTCTCATTCCCAGGTGGAACCCTTTTTCGACTAATTTCACTACGCTATTTCGACAGATCTTGTTTTTTGTAATTAAAAATTAATTGAAGTAAGTATTCCTAACAGCTTTTTAAAGAAGACCGATAATAAGGTACAAACAGAGTGTTCATTTGAAATTAAATTTTAAAACTCCTATCAAATAGTTAGTCCAAGAACTAAGGTAAAAGTGGCTGTCCGTGATGGAGTAATACCCGCCTTGAGGATTTCTTCTAAGCTGAATGAAACGAGTATGAGTCCCTTACGAAACATGAAAGACTGATTATGTTAATAAACGGTGTTTTTTTAAGAGCTTGAGAACTTAAAAAAAAAAAAACGCATAAAATTTGCAAAATCTCATCGATTCTTTATTTGAAACGTTAGATTGGTCCATGACATTTACTTTTTCAAGATAATTTTATTTAAATGTTGACCGCGGCTGCGTCTTAGGTGGTCCATTCGGAAAGTCCAATTTTGGGTAACTTCTTCGAGCATTTCGGCCGGAATAGCCCGAATTTCTTCGGAAATGTTGTCTTCCAAAGCTGGAATAGTTGCTGGCTTATTTGTGTAGACTTTAGACTTGACGTAGCCTCACAAAAAATAGTCTAAAGGCGTCAAATCGCATGATCTTGGTGGCCAACTTACCGGTCCATTCCTTGAGATGAATTGTTCTCCGAAGTTTTCCCTCAAAATGGCCATAGAATCGCGAGCTGTGTGGCATGTAGCGCCATCTTGTTGAAACCACATGTCAACCAAGTTCAGTTCTTCCATTTTTGGCAACAAAAAGTTTGTTAGCATTGAACGATAGCGATCGCCATTCACCGTAACGTTGCGTCTAACAGCATCTTCGAAAAAAAAAAAGTCCAATGATTCCACCAGCGTATAAACCACACCAAACAGTGCATTTTTCGGGATGCATGGGCAGTTCTTGAACGGCTTCTGGTTGCTCTTCACTCCAAATGCGGCAATTTTGCTTATTTACGTAGCCATTCAACCAGAAATGAGCCTCATCGCTGAACAAAATTTGTCGATAAAAAAGCGGATTTTCTGCCAACTTTTCTAGGGCCCATTCACTGAAAATTCGACGTTGTGGCAGATCGTTCGGCTTCAGTTCTTGCACGAGCTGTATTTTATACGGTTTTACACCAAGATCTTTGCGTAAAATCTTCCATGTGGTCGAATAACACAAACCCAATTGCTGCGAACGGCGACGAATCGACATTTCACGGTCTTCAGCAACACTCTCAGAAACAGACGCAATATTCTCTTCTGTACGCTCTGTACGCATTCGTGTGGTTGGTTTAATGTCCAATAAAGTAAACTGAGTGCGAAACTTGGTCACAATCGCATTAATTGTTTGCTCACTTGGTCGATTATGTAGACCATAAATCGGACGTAAAGCGCGAAACACATTTCGAACCGAACACTGATTTTTGTAATAAAATTCAATGATTTGCAAGCGTTGCTCGTTAGTAAGTCTATTCATGATGAAATGTCAAAGCATACTGAGCATCTTTCTCTTCGACACCATGTCTGAAATCCCGCGTGATCTGTCAAATACTAATGCATGAAAATCCTAACCTCAAAAAAATCACCTTTTATGATTGAGATACGAGTAGTTTAGATCGTTATAGAAAAATACTCGAAAGGAGGTGAAAAACTTCTTCCTCCTCTATCTCATCCAAACAGCTTCTTCAAAAGTTATTTAAGACCACTAGTCGCGTGGCGTGCTTTCTTATTTGACAGAGCACGGTTATGACATCGATTATCGAGCTTATCTGCAGATCTGATGCGATCTGCTTAAAGATAGCAAGCAACTTAAACATCTTAAATCTAATGTAGGCCATATGTTTTTTGTTACCTCAAAACCCCACGGCGCACAGTGGGGCACCTTGTATGGAAGAGCGGACAAAACTCTATAAAATCTAAAGTAATGAACCGATTTTGATGAAATTTTCAGGAATGATAGCGAATAGCAAGGCAAATCTGAACAAAAAACTTCCGCCCATTTCCACGCCCACTAAAAGAGAAAAAAGCTTTTTTCGGAGAACATATATGAAAACAAAGATTTGTTTACCAAATTTAATGTATGTATGTATATTACGAATAAAATAATAAATAGCGATAAAATCAGTTTTAATATGCTTGAAAGTGAATGGTTCTGTGTAAAACAAATGTTTAGGTTTATTTTGTTTGCAATTCCAAGGATAACAGATTGCATTTATTATGATATAGATAGTTGGTGTTTTCAAAGTTTATCGTTTGATTTATTATAAAATAAATTTAAATAATAAATACAAAATAAAAAACAATAATTCAAGTAAATACAATAAAAATAAATTTATTTAATCTTAATAAGCTATCTTATCTTAAATAAATTAAATCTATGAAGTTTTAATGGAAGGTATTTCTGATGGATATTTATTTCCTAAATCCCTAGTACCATTAAAACTTGTTCAACGAGAAAATGAAGAACGAATTTGGAAAAATATTCGACCATTCTTAACCTATCATTTACCAGCTCTTTAATTTTCCTTTTCGGATGAAATTCCGGAAGAAGTTAGAAAAAACAAAGATCGTGTAGAAGCTGAAATTCTGAATCTTTTAGAAACTGAAATTCAGTACAATGCATCATTGACATTGTCTAACAAAAAACTGGGACTGCAAACTCTTGGAAATAACCAAAATAGATGAAAGCTTATAGCGTATGGTAAAAATAACGGTTTGAATTTGACATTTTCTACATATTAGCCGTGTTTTATTATTTTCAAAACAAAAACAACAAGCGATATTGCTTTCTATTGAGAGCTTTCTTTATAAACCAAATATAAGTTCGTATACCGGTCTATACATAGATAGCTTTGAGGATAGGTAAAGAGAAAGAGACCAAATGAAAAATAATTGCAAGCTAAATAAAAAAGGATGTATATAAATCGTCGCCCGAGAATTGGTTTGTTCCATACGCCACTTTTGGCGGTTTTGAGTTAGGAATGGATTATATGGTAATTTTCTATGTTCTTTCTAAATCTGTGATCAGATTTGCGCTACGTCTTTTCCATCCCGAGATATCCAACATCAATTTTGTTCCATATCCACCAAAATCAACATTTTCTAGAATTGTTTTGTGCCATAAACCATTTTTTGGCGTTTGGGACATTTTTTCCATATAATTTTTTTCAAGTTTTTTGTCAGAATTGTTTTGTTCCACGTGCATATTACGGTGACAAGGGATAGAAAAAATACTAAGAATGTTGAGAATTGGTTTGTCCTACGTGCACTTATGTTTAAGAAATGCTATGTTTATGGGACAATGATCGCAAACAAAATTTTAGTATTGGTTTGTGCCATATCCATTACAATTGTGTAGATTTCCCGAGACAATTGTATGAAATCAGTTCGTCGTGTCTTGGCTGCCAAAGTGGAAGGGCGTGCGCGGTCGGTGAAGTTCAATCTAACTGCACCAGTAGTAGTTGCTATCCCTGCCATAAAAAGATTTACTTATTGCGTAGTTTGGACAGAAGCTCATAGTGGTCCCTCAGGAAATGACATTACAAGTGCATTAATACAAAATTTGGAAAGGCTTATCGAAGTATACCCCACCTCAAAATCCATCATACTATGGAGTGATTCATGTGTTCCGCTGAATAGGAACAAAATCAATTCCACCGCAATTAAAATGTTCCTGAACCGAAGTGGTGTAGAGATGATTGTCCAGAGATATTCCGAGCCGGGACATTCCTTAATTCAGGAGGTGGATTGCATTCATTCGGCAATCGATAAGTATTTGAAAAACCTTGAGATCCATAGTCCACTCTACCTAGTCAAGCTTTTAACAAGTATGACCACAGACAAAGTTGAACTTAAAATTATTCAAATGCTTCCTGAAGATTTTAAGGCGTATTCTATTTTGGCTAACAAAATGGACTTCAGCAAAGTATCTTTTTCCAAAGTAAAAATATTGCTTTATGAAAAAAATTTCGATTTTGAAATAAAATTTAAATTTAAATTGTGTTAATTTGCTTTGTGCAAAATTAACACAAACCTTTAAAACACCGATCTCAAAAGAAAAGAAAAAAGACCTTAAAGACTTGTTACCGTTTTTACCTGAAATTGATAAGCAATATCTTAAAACATTGCTTAATATTTAGAAACTAAAAAAGTGATAGCAGTAGAACTGCTTTTTTATTTTGTTTGTACCAAATTAATGTATTTACAATTACAATGTACTATCTTTTTAAGTAATGAATTAATACGAATATTGTACTGTAAATAAAAACTTTGTTATAGCAGTAGAACTGCTTTATTTTTTGTTTGTTTTTTGTTTATTTTTAAAGAAAAATATTTATTTTTTATTTTGTTTTTGTTAAAGAAAAATATTTATTTTTTATTTTGTTTTTGTTTAATAAAGACTTTATTGAAAACAAATATATAATCGATTTTCTTTTAAAATTTTATCATCCAACAACATGCTTTCTTGCCTTTTACAATATATGTATATTGATGAGAATTGGTTTGTGCCATATTCATTTTTGTGTGTTCCACGTGTATGGAAAAAAAATCATTTTCAAAATGTATGAGGTGGGATACAAGCTAAAAAAGTAGACTTTTGTGCTGATTAACGTATCTTGTTAACGGTTATGCAAAACACTTTGAAAATTGGTAGGTAAAGTCTTAATAAGACTAACTTTAATTTTAAAAAATAAAAATAAAATCCTATCGCACAGTTTTGGAGTATTAAGTACGCGAACCTTTAAATGCGTTTTTCTCGAAAAAGTGCCAATGGCGTATGGAACAAACCAATTCTCGGGCGACGAAATATAAAACTCTGTTTACCACATTGTCTTATTTTTTTCCGATGATCTATATCATATTGTTAGTACAATAAAACTCTATTACGGGACACTTTCAATTTCAGAAAATTGGAGTATACTTTATACGAAACTTGTTGATATAATTCTGTTAACTCAGTGCTGGGTTAATTAAGAGTGTTTTCACATAAGCGTTTTTTACCATATAAGATCGTCAGAACTGGTTCAAAGGCATAAATATAAAATTCCATAATCTAAATTATTAACTCATTGTTATTTTTTGTATGAATTCCCAACTTAAAATTGCCCTAAAAACCGCATCCGGACGTATCCGGATGAGATTTTTAATGGAAAATATTGCTGAGACCCTACACT
The DNA here is from genome assembly GCF_945859685.1 of Eupeodes corollae. Lineage (NCBI taxonomy): Eukaryota > Metazoa > Arthropoda > Insecta > Diptera > Syrphidae > Eupeodes > Eupeodes corollae. The sequence continues at coordinate 270,336,371 of NC_079147.1, forward strand.
ATCTACTGAAAATAGTTTGCAAACAGAGGCAAACAGAGGAAGTAGTTAAAACCTTATGCGAATGAAAAAATCACTGAAATAAAGTGTTTCTTCGTCAAAAAATACCTTGTCCAATTTTTTTTCAAAAAATAACATACGGTATTATTTTTCAATTTATTTCAATCATTTTAGCAGAAAAAATTGTTTAAAAATTTCAAATTTCACAATATACTGATCGTTTAAAGAATACTAATATTTTATAATTTTTCACGATATTTGAACTTTGAGCGAAAATCTACAGGTGTACAATTTTTTTTTTGAAAAATAGTTTTCATTTTCTGATTCTACAACCAATTAACTATAAGAAACACTTTTTGTTTAAAAATAAATCCTACTTTCAGAAAAATAGGTTTTGTCCGCATTTTCCCCACTGTGCGGCGCCGCCGTCAAGTAATCGGTCTGATTACCGATGTGTATAACTAATCCCTAATTCGGGGTTGTAAGCCTCATTTATTACCAATAACTTTGCTTGCAAGAAAATAAACCTACAGTAGCTTGCATTTTGCCGAAAATAGGACTAAATCGGTTTTTTGTGGGATGATACCCACCTTATACCGATTAGCCCAAAATTTTAGCTTGTCTATAAGGCTTTTTGTACGAGTTCTTCTAGGGTAATGGGAAGCTTTCCTGAGACCGCTATAGGAACGTCATCCGCATAAGCAATCACTTTGAAACAGTCAGCACCCAGACCAGTTAGGATTTCATTTAACACCAGGTTCCAAAGTAGAGGGGATACAACACCGTGTCCCGCTACTAACGAAAATTCTAGCATAAGATGTGCCAAGTTTTAAGTTATACATATATTCTGCTAGCGAACCCTCAACGTTAAAAGATAACAGCCTTCAATACTTTTGTAGACAAACATGTAACATGTGCAGTTATATTTTATGACGGATTTTTCCATTTTTTAAATAAAACTGTAGTTCTTAAAACATCAATTCATGAGTTTTAATTGTTATTTTTACTGGGGAAAAGTAAGGGACATTAATTATTAGCAATAAAATGTCCATAAATTAATCAACACTCATGTCCTTGTCACTTAACACAAACCGCAATTAGGAGTGCATTAAAAAAACACATCATCTCTCTTTTGATAATATTTATATAATTTTCATAAAATAAAATCAAATGTCAAAAGACTTCTATCATTTTTCATTAATTTCGTCTTGAGCCATCCAGCTCGTCTATTGGAACATCCCAATCCGATTCCGAATCCGAATCCGTACTGGCCCATTAATTTCATTCGCATTCATCACATTCACATATTTTATAAGTTTTATGATTCTTTTGCGAATGAAAAGAATTCTTATATCCGCATCCATATATCCATCCTCAGTGTATTATCAGCCTTGACGTCTATACGCATACCTATTCCAATTTGAATCTATAGAGAATCCACCCAGTTCGCCTTTATGTCCTTTTTTGGAAGAGTATTTTTTGGCGCGGCGCATTACGCAACGACTATTTCTGTCATCATAAATTCTTAATTTATGGGCAATCAATGTGAGCGTATGTCAAACGCATCAAACTCATCAGTTCTGGCACATCAGCCTTTATTGGGAGAGGTATGGAGACGGAGAGTGAGAGAATAAGCGAGAAGTGTTTCCTATGATATTCTGCGATTGTGACGCGGATTGATGCACATCATCTCCGTTCTATCCGTCCGACGCGACGTCGTCACTTCGGTCGTCATTTTTGAAACTCTGAACGGAAAGGGAAGTGGAAGTCCCTCCTTAGCATCAGCTTCAGCATCGGTTGAAAGGAAAAAAGATCAACGGATATTTTTGTGCAATTTGATTTTCAGCGCAACGGGGTGTGTTCTGGGTTTGTGGTCCTTTTTCAGGCCCTGCAGTTGGATTCGAATTATAATTATATTCATATGTGAGCATCATACATCGTCGTCGTCGTGTCGTCATCGTCCTTTATTCAAAAACTCACCTAATGCCAGAATCATTTTTCTCATGTGATGATTATGTGTGATTTTGATGCTGTCAAATGTGTTTCTATTTTTCTCACCCAAAATGTCGTTCAGTTTTATGACATTTTTATTTGTTTTGCAAACAATTTGGAGGCGGCTGGAATTGTGAAAATATTGTATACAACATAATCATTTCATTTAATTTTTACACATAACGCCGTGTGGCTCGTTTAAGTATCTACATACATATGGCTATGAATATGTGAATCCTTAGCTCAGCTCAGCAGTGGTAGCTCTGTTAAAGGGGATTTCATTGCGAGATGTAATGGTTACATTATTAAAGAGACTGCATGCAAATGAGGTCTTGCATTGAATATCACATCACGGTACAGCACAGCACCGGGTAACAGTACAACGATATGTGGTATTTCCGTTTTGGAATATCGATGTCATTAGGCTTTAGTATAATTTGTAGTTATGGCAAACTATAAACAAGAAAATTAATGTCGAACATACGCAACCATGATTATCGTGAATTTGTGATGCGATTTTATAGACTCGTGCATTTTAGGCTCAGGATTGGTGATAATTTTTTGTTTTTATGATAATTCGTTTTGTATTTTGAATCATATACAAAAAGATAAAACTATAGAATTCAACGAAATTGCATTAGAGAATTATTTGAACTATTCTCGAAAACCTTTATTTCGTTATAAGTGTTATGGAATTTATTGTTAGGTGAAATACTCGTATGAAGGTAAAATCATATATGTAATAACTCAACAAAATACAAAGATTTGTTTTTAAAAAAGTGTTGAAGATACAAGTCTTACTTTGCCTTTTATATAAAGTTTACAACTAGGTCGAACGAATTTGCTACAGTATAAAAAGACTTTGTTCAAAAATAGTACTAATAAGGGTGTCTGACGGCAGGTGTATATTTTCGTATATGTGTGTATATTTTTTGGCTATGTGAAATATGTGACCATTCCATAAAAGGTGTTCTGTAATACACATACCGGGTACTGATAGTCTATTAGTTTCTTGGATGCAAGTGCCACTCAAAGATAGCAGTGGTGTGTTACGCTTTATCGACAGGAGATAGCATTGAGTTTTCGAAGCATTAAATTCTACACGGATTTTGATCCCACATTGTAGAATGCTGTCAAGATCCGAATTTAATGAACTTATCATACGCTGGCGTTAAAGTTCCACATCCGAAGGATAAGTATGTGAGTCTAGAAACGAAAATGAAAAGCGGATACTGTCGTCGGCAAAACAATTAAATGGATTACAAGTGGTAGACAAAAGATCATTTATGAGTATAAAGACTAGAGTCGGAGACAAAACGGAGCCCTGGGGGACACCAGCATTTATTTTATGAATTTCAGACTTGAAACCATCCAATACAACTTCTATTGAACGATTAGAATGGTAATTTATAATCCAACGAAAATAAGATTCATCAATACTTAAAGGACGCATTATCGATAAGAGAGCTTGATGCCAAACTCTATCAAATGCTTTTGAGTTGCACGCACTGTTTAAAACGGAGCCTCATATTACACGCCACACGCTGCAATAAACTTGATTCAATTGCCATGAAAACGATGGATGAGCTTGCAGGTTCGGAAAAAAGACATCCGTTATCATGCGTCAGTGTTTGTCACTATTGAAATTTTTCGCCTGGGCTTGAGAATTCTCGAAAAAATCCACCCCATGCGTCTGTAAGGCGCACAAAACAGTTATGCAACGGCTTTTGGTGTTTCAGTCGAGGGTTTTTGGTTTTTAGAGTCTAGTGACGGCAGTTCTGTTAATTAACTTGCCCGTTTAAATGAAAATAGCCAAAAGTCACAAATGGAACTTACAGAACGAAAACGTTCTAAGATCGTCTCACAAAAAAGTTTGGCGTGAAACAAAATCACATGCTTTGACTTCTTCAACGATTTGAATTTTGAATGGATGGAACCTAGAATAATTTGTTTAAAACTTCATGACTAATCGCTTTTAAAAGGCCGAAGGATGCTGCCATTTTCCTTAGCGAAAGTCGTGGATTTTCATGTTAACTCTCTTCGACCATTTCAATGTTTGCGGGAGTCCTTATAGAGATAGTACAAGACCATGTTAAGAAAAAAAGTTATTGAAACAAACATACTTTTTTTTATTTATGAAGTAAAAATAAGAAAAAAATTAGAGAAAATTAAAGAAATGTTTGAGAAAATCAAACTTTCGATTTTTGACCAAAAATTGTTTTATAGGTATATTGACAGACAGATAGGCTGACGGAGGGAGTCGGGTTGACTCACTTTTTTTGACTTCTCTCAAAATCTAGAGTTCGAATTACATGTTTCTATACGTGGCATTTAAGGGTGGTCACATTTTAAGGGCCGATGTTGGTTTTGAATAAAACACAAATTATTTCAATTCATTATGAAAATATTGGTATGGCTCAATTATTTATGGAACAAAATATTGGTGAAATTGTTGCTGTGACCACGTGCGTCGTGGTGGCGCGGTGGCACACCTCCATCCGATGGTCCAAATTGGCGTTAATTTGCCGTATTATCTCGTCCTTTACTTCTTGAATTCTTGCTGGCTTATCAGCGTAAAAATAACCACAAAGAAAGAAGTAAAATGTTGTGAAATCACATGATCTTAGCGGCCAATTGACATCGCCACCATGTTAGATAACACGGCCATTGAATTTGTGGTGCAAAATAGTCATGGTATCTTTAGCAACGTTGCAGGTTGCATAGTCTTGTTGAAACCACATATCATCAACACATACATCCTCCATTTCGGGCCATACACAATTCGTTATCATCTCACGATAGCGAACACCATTCACAGCAACTGTCTGACCGGCTTCATTTTGGGAAAAATACGGTCACTTTTTGTGGGTGCATTGGTTTTAGACATTCGCTCTTGGATTACCATTCGTCCAAATGCGGTAATTCTGATTATTGACGAACCCGCTGAGGTGAAAATGTGCCTCATCTTTGAGGTTCTTCAGCCACACTATCGCTAACAGCAGCAATACTTTCTGCAGTACGAGTTGTACGAGCATGCCCTGATATTTTCACATCTCCTACAGACACGCTCAAATGTTTGCACGATTTTTCCTATTGTGCAAAGTGCACGATATTCCAACCCCATCTTCATAATAAAATAACTCTTACGCTCGATTATGTATTTTTGCATGGTTTAAAGAAATGTTAAATGAAATGCGGACAAAATTTGACGTTTAATATTTAACATCAGCCTTTAAAATTGAACCACACTTAATCTAACTGAACCTTTCTACCAGTCCACAGGACACTTGAAATTTGGGTTTATAAGCACAAATTCGGGAGGAGGTATAACGATGTTCTGTGAAATATACCGCAAATCTGATGTAGCAACAAATATACAGAGCTTGGTCGACTCTGGTGGGTTGGAAAGTCCCTTGCGGTGCGAATATGGTGGAAGATTTATGTTGGGAAGACCATACTTCCGCTAGAATGGACCATACCAGGACGCTCAGAACCTTTGGGTGCGCAACTGGATTCATTCGGCTAATAACAGAAAAGGTGTAAAAGCCTGTTCAACGAGTGCGGGATCAGATCCAGTCCAACAAAGTAAATAAGTAAACAAAAATATGACAAATATTTGGACGTTTTTTTCATCAGCGGTTTTTTTTCTATGGGATATTATAGACAGAGTAATGAGATTGAAAGACTTTATGATGTACAATATTACACAGTACCAAAGAAAGCAGTGCCCGCAGTTCGTTATAACGATTTAAAAAGAAGCTGGGATACGACCCACACTGATAACTTCGCATCCCTTCTGTCGGTTTGTAAGTTTTCTTGTTCTTTTAAAAAAGTTGTCAGTTGAATTACTCTAAAAGATTTAAAAATTAGCAACAATATTTTGCATATGATGAAATAGTTTGATTTCAAAATCTATGTTTTTAATAAGATTTTTTTCGAAAAACAATTTCTTATATAAACAAATACAAACTGGACGATCAAAATTAATTTGAAGTTCATATCTTCTATTGTTGACGAGAATTACGGAACCGAACAACAATTTTTACCAATTTTGAGTACTATTTTTTGTAGATTTTATTTTTTATGAAAAAACTGGCTGTTGGATTTTTATAAAAAAAATTACGGAATGTCAAAAACAATGTTTTCTGTGGGAAAGCCTGTTTTAAGCCAATATTTTTAATTTTTTTAAAGATATTTGAGTCGAAAATAAATTTGTACTAAGCTTTAGTATTGTTTTTTAGGTTTTTATTTTTTTGTAAAAAAAACTGTCACTTCGATTTGTAAAAAACAAATTAATTTGAGCCGATATCTCAAATTTTTGAAAAGATGTTTTAAGTCGAAATTCAATTACCAACTTTTAATAAAGTTTTTTTTTTAGGTTTTTATTTTTTATAAAAAAAAACATGAGAAATTGAGATGTAAAAAACGTTATTCTTCGTTGCATACAATTATCAAGTGAAAACCCTTGGTAGCTAACGCTTTAATAAATTATTGTTGGTACAATTTTATTATGCTTTCAATAAAATTATAATAATAATAATACAAAATCTAATTTAAGTCATTAGCGTTATTGGTTCGTAATATATTTTGGGTTAAATAAAAATTTTCACCTTTTTTTTGCTATGGTAATTTAAGCTCGTGGGTCAGTTGGGTTTTGCAAGTCCAAATAACGACGAAAAATTCGACATGTTGTTGTCTGTAGCACTCCAAGTTCTTGTGAGCAACGAGGAGTTGACTGCCTCGAATACTGCTGCACATTTTCAGAAACAGCAGCGGCGATAATTTCGGCAGATGTTTCGCCAGATCTCTTAGACGTACAGGTGTTGGCCTAAGTCGGTGTACTGAAATTTGGCCATGAAGAAACAACATGGCTCATGACGGAAGCTGTCAAAATCAACCCGTCTCTATTGGAATAAAATTTAAATTTCATTAAAAATCTCATCAGGGAGGCGTTACCAAACGTATTCTTTTAGCTGCTATTACTTTAATTTAGTAAAATAACAGTTTTTTTATTGGTGAAAAATTTAAAATGTAGTATTTAAGAACACTCTGTATGATGCTTTATAGTAGTCCTACAATATATTTATTGCAAATATCCCATCAAATATGAAATTCTAAAAACCTCAATTAATCCTCTACATAAAATTTAAACTGTTAAATAAAAAGGTTCGCGGTTTTGTAAGATTTGATCTTTAAATTCTTTTTATTTACATGTGCATCTAAGACCCGAAAAACTAAGTTGTAACGATATATTTTTTGCGAAAATCACTTAAACAAAAAGAAAATTTATTTAAACATCAAATTCTTGAAAGCATTTATAACCACAGAGCACTTAACTTCACGCACATTGCAATCCAATTGTAAACTTCAGCTACATTAATCTCTACCGATTTAAAATGGCTTGAATTTGCTTTCAAATTAAAATAGAAAATAAAATACAATGTCGGCGATTTCCACGTAGCGTTACAACATTTTAAAATATCACTTAATGCTCTTTTTTCCACAATATGGGAGCAGCAGCAGCGGCGCGTCGTCGTCGGTGGTAATGGTTGAAGTCGCCAAACGACCGACCTTAAAACCACTATACCTATGAATGTCTGCCGACTCGCAAACCTGTGACCTGAAATTCCGCCAACTTCTGTCTATATCCAAAATACATATGTCATTTGATTTCTCCCTGGGGTGAGCTTAGAAAAAGGACTAAGTAAAGTACTTCTCTTTTTTTGCATATAGCATAACATAAGCTTCTCCCCTATTTTTTGAATACCGCGAGTCTTGCCGAGTGCTAAAAACGTTGTGTTCATCGAATTGGAAATATTTATAGATTCAGACGCCGCCGCTTTTATCATGGTTCGAAATAAAATGTTTCTAGGTTTTGCATTTCACTTTCATTTCGAAAGTAATAGTATAGTGCAAATTTCTTTTTGAATTATAGCTCCCGCAGAATCTCGACTCAACATGCTTTCAGTTTCAAAGAAAGTCTTTTATCATAAATTAAAACTTCAACTACGTGCTCTGACATATTTCGTTTGATTCTTTGCTCATTTGCGAGTAAACAATCTCATCAGGACATTAATTGATTTTCCTGTAAGAATTTAATTTACTTTATTTCCGCCATCCATTTTGTATTAAAAACAAAAATTATTTAAAAAACAAAACAAAAACCCCCAAAAAAACAACAGTTCGACAGAAAAAAAAACATTAAATGACATTTGCAAATTAATGACGTGGAGACCCATGAAGCTTAATGTTGATTAAAATGCTTCCACGTCATGTATCGTTGTCCTGAAAAAAGTATATACCTATGGATTCACAAATTCAAACAATGCTTTGTGCAAAAATAAAAATTGAAACGATTCACAACCTAAAAATAAAACAAAAACACAAAAACATCAGGAAGCCCCAATAAGGATGACGAAAAAGGCACGAAATGAAAACAAAACAAAAGGACGAAAAAAGTTGGATGCAAAAATGAAAAAAAAACTGTTAAATGCGAAAACGCGCTGACATTTTTGTCCTTTTGTTTGACAGGTTTCCTATGCGTTTTCGACTCCCCGATTGACGACGAGCAGCGCTACCACCTCCACTGACCGCCGCGTCGTGTCGAAAACCAAAAGGACTTTGTTGTAGATTTGCTCCTAAAGTCATTTATCGACGTCCATATAAAGTCCTCCATCCACAGTCATAAGAGTCTAGCCTATATGTAGATGGCCAACATGTACATGTCAACATTTTAATTAAAAAAGGATACGGATGTTTGTCGAATTCATATGGGTAAGTGATGGTAATGGTCGGGTATAGTGGTCAGGAGCATTTCGCGGCGAAATATATGTAATGTAGGTATATGAAGTAAGTGCGAGAAAGAGGGTGCCAAAGTAATGAACTCGTTTCGCTTGAATATAATTCCAAGAGGGGGCTTTCTGCTATTTTTATACTTTCATCATCATCAAGACAGAACGCAGAACAGTAGAGAACTTGAGGACCAAAAAAAGGGTGGCTTCTTTCATTCTGATTCTAATGGTGGGAAGGGAGGATGGAGTAAGCTGACCTGACTACAGTGGCAGCTATAGATCCATTGTTTGGATCATTTTAATTTTATTTATTGTTTGCCCCTAACAGATGGACTAAGGACGACTGAGCGGCTACATGGCAAAGTGTTGTGTGACGTCGAACACAAAAGAACCAAAGATGGGTGCCACAATGACCGTGGTATTCAAATTAGATGAATTGCTTTAGCCGTGTCTGGTCTGCATTCATTCTCAAACCTTTCCACCTTTTTTCCAAAGAACGAATGAGTGACGACGAAAAAAAACGCATTCAGCTATTCGACATTTATTGTTTGAAAGCTATTACTCATTCCCTCAGAATATTGTTTGATGATTGTGTGTTCTATTACAATTCTTCTGAAGTGGCGTTGTTGGAATTGGAAACCGAGAATATAATCAAGAGGGGAGTAATAAAATAGTACTTATCGATGGAGAGTTACAATATTAATTGATATTTGTCCGCTAAGAGACAGTTTGCTTGCACTTTAAGGTCTATACGGTCTCTAAGGGTTCAATCATAAATAAAGGGAAGAGGGCTTGAATTTAAGTTCAATTCTGATTCATTTGCCTACAATTGCACATTCAACAAAAAATCAATTAACTTCAAAATAATATTGCAAAATTTGTTTATTTATGGTTACCTACCTTAAGTACTGTTGCCAAAAGGGAGGGTCCAAAAATTTTGTTGGGCCAAGCTATTTCAAAATCGTTCAAGTCGAAGAGCAAGCCTTGTTCTGGAAACTCAAATAATTTTAAGTCAAAGTTTAATTTTGAACATATGAATTTATGAAGCAAGTTCAGATTGCACTGTTTTAAACTCGGTGTCTTTATTATTGAAAACTTTTGAAGCAATTTCGTCTTAGTTGTCAATAATCTTCAAGAATTTAAAAAATACATCCAGTGCAATTCGTCATTCGGTGGCAAGTGAAAATAAAAGCTTAAGTGTAAGTACACCATTTCGGAACTTTGGGTACGACTCAATTGTCAGAAAACGGTGCTCTATGAAGAACGTAGCAACCAATATTGAAAAGATGCCTAGTGATCAACTAAATTAGCCGTCACCAGTGCAGTATATGTCCACTTAGCTTAGTAAACGGAAAAAAAAGTTGTCATATCAACAATCGTCGATAGTCAACTTGAAATTTGGCCAAATTGTCGCATTGTCAATATGACAACCTTCACTACTGGATAGTCAATAGAGCAATATTCGATTGTCAATTTTGGGTAGTCAAAATGACAACAAAAGTAGTCAATAGTACAACTTCAGTAGTCAATATGACAATTGGGTTGTGCGTTGGACGTCGGCCACTAAGGGCAAATTTGTTCACTACAGTGAAGTCCAGGCGAGAGGGTTATAGGCTGCCAATGTTCCTGGTAACATTATCGACTATCAAACTGCACGCTGGGATACATTAAAAAGGCACGACGGCATTTTACAATGTACTAACTGCCAGAGGTTTGGCCATGCCAATGCCAACTGCAATATGCAGTTGCGTTGTGTCAGGTGCGGAGAAACCCACAAAGAAGGAGAATGTAAGCTGGGGAAGGAGCGGGTTGAGGATTTGACCCTGCTCAAGTGTGTCCTTTGTGGCAACCAAGGGCACCCGGCTAGTTATAGGGGTTGCCCTAAGGCCCAAGAAATTAAACAAAAACAGGCCAGTCAAAAAGCCGAAAGAAGTCGAACAGTTCGACAGGCTCCAATACAAAAATTCGTGGATCCCTATTTCATCTTGGCCGGTGATTTGAACGCAAAACATGAAGATTGGGGAAATCAAAATAGTAATCCCAGAGGTAATCATCTTTTTAATTTGATGAATCTTTACAGCGTTGAATATGGCGTTGACCTGCTGGCTACCGAAAAGCCATCGTATCCAAGAAGCGGCTCCTTTCTGGATCTTTTGCTGTACGACACTAGACTGACAGTGACAGACAAAGTGGGTAATCACCCTCGAAACTGCTTACAGACAGTCGAGTACGACAGTGATCACTGCGGACTGGCTGCTGTAATGCAGATTCCGAACGAACGCGTCGAGTTGGAGGAATACGTTGCAACGCATTCTTACAATTACAGTAAGATGCGTTGGCCTCGTTTCACCAACGTCTTAGCGAGAGAACTTCGTTCGAGTAACATAGCCCCACCAAACAACAGAAACCTGACAAATACAGAAATTGACCAACATTTACAACAGATGGACGAAACAATAAAACGAACGATGGAACGGACAATTCCAAAGTACAGAGAACGGGACCAAATGGACGCTTACAGAAACGCGACAATTGACGCACTACGTAGGCACAAGAGTGGCTTACTGACAAGACTCAAAAACTTGCACAGACGACTTACAGACCCACGTGACTTGGAGGTTAGGACACTGAAATCGTCAATAAAAAATGTCAATCTGTTGATTAGGGAGAACTACAGGTTATCAATTAACAAGTACTGGGATCGCAAGATCCGGTCAGTTAATTCGAGTGACCCTAGTATGTTCCCCAAAATCAACAAGATATTCAGGAAAAAAAACGATAATGACCTTCCATGTCTTAAACTCCAAAGAACTGAAGAGAACAGAGACGTACTCAGGACAGCGCAAATAGATCCAGAGGAAGCCATCTTTGACGATGACTTTTACATAATTGAAGATCCGAAGGAAAAAGTGGAGGCGGTGGGAGCTGCTTTCCAGCAAGTGTACAAGGTGGATGTTAGCATTCGCCCCAACCACGACCTGGAAAACAGAGCCCTACTTAATCACTTTTACCTCCGTAATGATATCACACATTGGCGATCTGAGAACGATCTGAGAACAGCGGTTTCATGCGGTTCAATGACGATTCCTTGGCAAATGCCATAATCGCCGAGCAAACGGGACCAAGTCCCTTGTTAGTGACGAAGGTTGAGCTTCAACTCATCTTCAATTCAATAAAAAATAAAAAGTCAGCGGGTGTCGATGGTATATCCAACGTTGTACTAAGACATTTACCGATGGAAGCAATTGACATATACACCACGCTCTTCAATAATGCACTGAATGATGCATATTATCCAGTGCATTGGAAGACCGCTGTGGTTCATCCTCTCCCGAAAAAGGGAAAGGACAACTCCAACCCGTCAAATCTTCGGTCGATAAGTCTTCTTCCGAGCATCAGCAAAGTTTTCGAAAAAATCATTAATAGGGCTTTGACTAAGTGGGCTGCGGACAACAAAATAATTCCGGATAAACAGTTCGGGTTCAAGGCGGGTCATGACACAATTCATGCTGCGTCTAAACTCGTTTCTGATATCCAATGGAATAAATCAAAACAACAATGCACAGGTGCTGTCCTGGTTGATTTGGAAAAGGCCTTTGACACCGTATGGTTAGAGGGTCTTTACCTAAAATTGAGCAGGTTTGGCATTAGCAAGCCATTGTTGTATATACTTTATGATATGCTTAACGGTAGAAAGTTTGTTGTCAAAAGTGGCAATGTAACTTCTACCACAACATTCTCAATTAAAAATGGTCTTCAACAGGGAGCGGTGAATTCGCCGATTCTCTTCAACATTTACACCAGCGATCTGATAGGTAGTCTTACAAAGGCAATTGCGTACGCCGACGATCTAATTGCGTACAGAACGGCCCGAAAGGTTGAGGTTATTAGAATTCTCTTGCAGCGTGATTTCGACAAGATTCAGCGATATTGCGACGACTGGAAACTGAAAATAAATGTCCAGAAGTCAGAGACAATTCTGTTCCGGACTCCGTTGGCTGGGGCCACGAGGGATACGTGTAAGAATTGGCGCAAGATGGTCATCGTTGATCGTCACGGGCAGCCATTGGCGAGCAAAAGTGTAGTGAAGTACCTCGGTATCTGGTTAGATCAGTATTTATATTTCGACAGACATATAAATGCTGCTCTGACCAGGGCCAGAGGAGCCTTCGCTCTGACGAAACGGCTGTTTTTTAGCAGTCGGCTTGACCCCAGAGTGAAGGTAATTTGCTACATGGCCCTCATACGGCCAATGATCGTGTATGGTTGTCCTGTGTGGTTCAACGTTGCCCCTTCCCAGATGGAGAAGTTTCGGGTGTTCGAGCGGCAGTGTTTACGACGCTGTACCGGCTTATATCGAACAGCCGAATCTTCTTATGTGCATTACTATTCCAACGAGGTCCTATACAACGGGGCTCGAATCAACAGAATTGACAATTTCGTGATAAAACTCGTTCGAGGTCACATTGCAAGAGCTATGTCTTCGACCAACAATTTTATTTTCGGGGCGTTCTATCCGAACGACGAGTATTTTGAGAGTGCACGCTTGAGCGGCTTCATTCCCCCAGAGGCATTCCTCTTTTTAGATAGATGCGGTCTGATACAGGATAGATTGGCATTTCCGTTAATCTACCACGTCAGACGAAGAACCGTGGATACATACTTGTTTTATAGTTTTAGGGTTTAGTTTTAAGTAGAATAGGCATGGTGGCACAAAAAGAAATAGAAAAAAATACAAAAAATACAAAAAACAAATTAAAAAAAAGAACATTAAAATAAAAAAAAAAAAACATGGAATACAAACAAAAATTTAAAAAAAAAATAGACAACAAAATATGAAAAACAAAAATGTTAGATAGTTAGATTTGCTGCTGTGGTTGTTCTAGTTTTAAGTAGTTTATAGGTAGAATAGGTAGTTTAAGTTAGTTTTAAGTTTTATTTAAGGACCTTATTTTAAGTAGTTTGTAAGTAAAAATAAAAAAGGTTATTGATATTAGTTTTTTTTCAAAATTTTCTAATAAAAACAAAACAAATAAAATTTAGATTGAAGTAAAATAGATCTTAAGGCCGAAAGGCATTAGTAAGTAGTGTTATAGTTTAGCTTAGAGTGTCCGTATGGGACCATTAAGTTAGTTGTAAGTTATGGATAATTAGGCTAGTTTTATGAATTTTTGTCTAGCTTTAAGAAAGGTTTAAGATTGAATAAATAAAAATGAATTTGAAAAAAAAAAAAGTGCGTTGGACTGTCATGCAAGGGGTATATGGTTCAATCCCTGCCTGTGCCACCTTTATTTAAAAAAAATAATTTTCGCGGGTAATGCCTCTTGCGAGGAATTGACAAATCCTTCAAGAGTAATTCTTGTCATGAAAAAGTGCTTTTTTCAAAACTATCCGTTCGGATTCGGCCTTAAATTGTAGGTCCCTTCCATTCCTGACAAGAGTACTCGCACACAGGAATGGTTGAGAGTTGTAAGTCGCTAGGCCCTGGTTCACAACGGACTGTTGCGCCACCCCATTGATTTTTTTTTTTTGGTTTTCAAATCACCAATGTGAAAGAGACCACAAAAGTTTGACTGGTTTTTGAAATCGGCATGCACCCCAGCGAAAAATCCGGGTGTCGCAGTTAGACCGAAAGAGAAAACCAGATCATAACAAAAGGTCAGAGTAGGATGGCAACTTGTCGTGGCCTCTTGGATGAGGGAAGTTCGATATGAATACGGCACTTTTTAAAGAAGCTAAGAGGAGTGAGGTCGAAAAGAAAAAAAGTAGTAGTAGTATTTTTGAAGAAAGAAAAAGAAGAATCGTGTTAGTTTTGTGGTGGATTATAACTAAATTAAAATTGGGACAAAAACCAAACATAAAACTTGTGAGGAAGGCGTGATTGAGAAGAGAGGAAAAGGAGAGGCAGGATCTATTTTCTTAAACCAAGGAAGATAAGTATTTTTTTTTTGTTGAGTGAGTTTTGTGTTTTTTGCCTTTGGTTGTAATTTGTGGTTGGCTACAAGGAGCCAAAATTTAACCCGATAGACTTTCGGTCGATTCCTTTGTCTCCCGAGATTGCGGGACCCGCGACCTTTGTTCTCCTGGAACTTTCCCAAGGTGATCTTTCTTTGTGTCCTTTGTGAACAACCAATTGTTCTCTATCTTTGTTTTGTTCCTTTTTAAAATTTAAATTGTACAAATATTTTTTGGAAAAAAATTCTGGGTTTTATCCCTATATTTATAAAGGTTTCCCAGATATAAAATAAAATATCTTAACCTTTCTAGGTGCAAAATTAATCTTGAATTTTATTTTAATTGGGAAATAAATGGAATGGGTGAGGCAGTAGGAAGATTGAAGGCTGTTCATCTACTTGATGGGATGAAGTGCTTATTTGGATGTGGTTTTGCTGTCAGAGGGAAACTAATCTGCATTAAGGCCAAATTCCACCACCTGCACCTTATCAGCGCGCATGCTCCGACTGAAGAGAAGGATGTCAATACCAAAGAAGAATTCTACGAGTTCCTCGCAAAAACATATGAGCAATGTCGCAAAAACGACGTTGACATTCTTCTGGGAGATTTAAACGCCAAATTTTGTAAAGAAGGCATCTTTGGTAGGCCAATCGGAAGACATAGCCTACACGACATCACACCTGGAAACGGACTCAGGCTTATCGACTTCGTAGCCGAGAAAAACATGATGATGAGTAGCTCCAGATTTCCATGCCCAGAAAATCCAAAAATGTACTTGGCGGTCATCCGATGATCGAACATGTAACTATATCGATCATGTTGCTATTGACGGAAGACACTCCTCTAGCATACTTGGCGTTCGTACGTATACAGATCAGCCAACATAGATTCCGACCACTACCTAGTTGGTGCAAAACTGCGCGTACGAATATCCATGGAAGCTTTTAGGCGAACAACAACCACGAGGAGTGGAACTTAAGCACCATCTGCCCGATAGATAAAAAAGATGACCGCCTTCTCTGTGCCAACCACAGAATTATTAGCCTTTTAAACATCGCATATACGATCTTGTCAAGCGTATTATGTGAACGTCTGATGAACTAATTGGCCCTTCCCAGTGTGGCTTCAAGCCTGGAAAATTTACCATCGACCAAATTGTCACTCTACACCAAAACCTGGAAAAGACCCAAGAACATATTATCGAAACACACCATCTTTTCATCGATTTTAAAGCACCTTATGACATTGTAGACAGGAACGAACTATACCGTGCCATGTTGACTTTTAGTATCTCTTCCAAACTGATACAACTTATTGGGATGACGTTGGAGAATACTCGTTGCTGCGTCAAAATTTTAAGAGACTCAACCGAAACCTTCGAAACCATAAGAGGACTTCGACAAAGCGATGCGCTGTCATGTAGCTGATTTAATATTGTTCTTGAAAGAGTGGTGCGCAACATCAACGCCAATACAAGTGGCACCATCTTCCAAAAATCCACACAATATCTTCGATATGCAGATGACATCAACATTATGGGAAGAATCAAGCACCTAAGCAAGCAGTTGAGGAATAAGGCTCCATCGCGGATGAAGGATCTCTTGGTATCTCCAAAAGAAAGGTTCTGCGATCCATTTATCGTCAGGATCTGGCGGAGAAGATATAACTATGAGTTATTCAAGCTCTTCAACGACTTACCATGGGCATGTCAAGAGAATGAACATCGAAGCTCCAGCCCGTAAGGTATAACGTTAAGCCTGAGGGAACAGGAAGCAGAGGCAAAGGTGGAGTGATCAGTTTGAGGCCGACACGTCAACTTGGTATTCGAAATTGGAGGCAGCAAGCTAGAGATCGAGTAAGCTGCCGAAAGTTATTAAGTACTTGAGGCCCAGGAGCACGATACGCTGAGGCGCCAACTAAAGTAAAGTTAATAAGTTCAAAAATAATCGGTGCTATAAAATCACCACGTTAAGAAATTACCCTATGTATAAATAAGTCTCTACGCAATTACTACTGACGCATTAACTCCCAAAAAAAATGGTTTGTGTACTATTTTAACTTAATCAATTTCAATAAAAACTAAGACTAACTAGACAAATCTTAAGACATATAAATAATTTTGAAATTTGAATACAAATTTTGTTGGGGAAATGTCCGAACGGGTAATCTTGTTCATTTGATTATGAAAGAAGAAGATAATTCTTGATTCGTCTATAATTGTACATGGGAAAATATTTTTTTTTTTTTTTTTGAATTTAAAATATTTCTATAGGCAGTACAAAAAGTGGGGTGTATTAAATCATCTTAAGTAGTCCACATTCTTGTAGTACGGCAACAAACAAAACCTCTTTAATTCGAAGCAGTAAGTTAAAAGTTGAACTCAAGGGTGAATTGATTATAGTTTTGCGAATAGGTTACCATATTATGCTAGATTAAGAACAAGGTAACACTGATTCTTTTTACGTTCACTTCTTTATTCTTCAGCTAGGTATAACCCAATTCTCTGAATAAGTTCCTTTAACGATACAAATTTTGAATGCATGAGTAAGATTTCATAATCAGTTCATATTCATATCCTCACATAGCATTAATTAAACCAGCGCGTTATGATTTTGAAAGAAAAACCACTTAAATGAAAAACAAAAACCCGCAACAAAACTCTGTGCGCGCAAATTAATAATAATTCGCTCATAATTCATGAGCACTAATAGAACTTAAAAATGAACATTCCCATTAAATTATAAACCATATAAAACCCAAAAAACACCAAGCATATCATAGCACAGAAAACAGGGAATTTCATTTTTGTCTTCTTATTTATTTTATATCTCTGGAACTTTTAGAGAAACTTTTCAAAGTAATTTCAATAGTAACTTAATAGTCAATTAAATCCATGGTAATATGCGCATGCATTAAGCTCAATGAAAAACCCCAAACTTACTTTAACTTGAATTTCAGTTTTCTCTCTACGTGTTTTAATATTCAAAAAGTGTTCGCAAAAGTGGTTCCATGTATGAATACGAAAAAGGTATAACCAAGTATAGGTAACTTCCTTAAAAAGCCATCAAGTGAAGATATGGCAACGACGATGCTACGTTGACAGAAACCTCACTTTATTTTCCTCTTAACATGGCACTAAGGTACACTTTACCATCCAACCAACCGTCTTCAACACCACGAAGATGATGGAAGTTTACTGATGAGAAGCTTTTAAGAAAACTTTTCGTCCTTACAAGAAATTAAAAAAAAAAACAACACATTCACTGAAAAACCATATCCGCAAATGAGAAACGATAAAGTTGATGTGCCACCACTTCATCCATTGAAATCTGTGATTATAAACAAAAACAGAAGTTTGCAATTAGATTATTCCAGGACTCGTTTTAGAGTCCTGACACAAGAAAACCAACCAAAAACACAACATAACCCAAATGCACACAAATTTAATTAAGTAATCAAATCCATTAAAATGAGAATTCAACATCCTGGTAATGTTTATAAGGATCTAAAGTAGTTTGTTGCATTTCACTCCTTTTAATTCTATTTTGTTTTCTTTTATAGTTTAGATTCAGAATAAGAAGGTAGAAGGTAGCTTGAGCCTTATGATGATGATGATGGGAAACTTTATATATGTATGTATGTACGCATGGTATGTAGGTTCCTGCAATTTAAATTTGAAAAGGGATCACTATTCAAGCTGACAGGCTCTCACTTTTCTTTGCCCAGTCCATGGATAGGATTTCGATTTTCTCTATATTACCCAGGAAAGGATCTACATCTCCATATTCACCACACCATCCTTTATGTTCGAATCCATTCGAATGAATTTTCACTCGCATTCACATCACATTCACATTGCATTATTCTAATTGGATTCTTGGCAAATGGATTTGTTTTTGCTTGAATAAAATAATAAATCTTTTGTTGTATGTGCGTTTGTCTTCCTTGTCGTCCTTGTCATCAAGTCAAAACAAAAACACCTTTAAGACAGAAGCCAACATTACATGTCAAAAGAGATTCATTATAGTTTGACACTTCCGAACAATATGGGTATAGGTTTATGTCTGATGTGTCTGATGATGACTATATCTAGATATTATGTATGTGAGTACTTAGGTATGTTATTTGCGATTTACGGACGAATTCACAAATTGGAATCCTGTCAAGTTGTTTCAAGGATAAAGATTAAATTGGAGAGAGAAATTCGCCAGGTATTGTATTTCATTTGAATAAGATTTATCTAAGAAGTCTGTTTTGATTAAATACGGGAAAATATTTAAAAAGTTCCTATTAATTTATATTTAAGTGACAGTAAAATTTAGAAAATTCAATGAGTGAAATAAGTTGTTGAACATATTTAAATGTTCGATACAGATTACCAGATTAAAAAAAACCATTGTTTTGGATGAAATAAATAATAAAATAGCAACAGCTCGAAAAAACCAAAGGCCTAGTAATTTACAACTCTCAACCATTTTTGTGTGCAAGCAATGTCATGATGGAGAAGAGCTACAGTTTCTTATGCAAATTAAGAATGGCTTATTTGAGAAAGCACTTTTCATGATAAGAATTTGTCAATTCCTCGCTAAAAGCATAAGCAGGGATTGAACACAAGGTCTCTGGCATAACAGACCTACCTACTAAACATTCTTTAAAAAAAACACTCAAAAATGGATCTTTGGTTTTTCTCCCGACCTTCTTTGATGTTTAAATGGTAGACATAGGCATTCAAGAGGACACAATTGTCCACAGTATTTTCTTAAAAAACCAATTCTATCTACTTCCTCATACTCCCATCTTTAGCGGTAAACATTGAGTCCCTGGTACATCAACTAAAGACTGAGTTCCGGCCCCAGTAAAAGTTGTTGGTTGTAGCAAATTAGAGAGTGGGGAGAGTTGATTCCACTAAGTCACCTCTCCTTTCATCCAGATGGCAGCTGAGTAATTCCTAACACAGAATCAGCAGTGGCATCTACAGTTCCAGGTCGGTCGGTTGAACAACTTCTGTATTTTCGGAGCAAAGGGCCTGTAATGAGCGGTTATACCGGCTTTTGCCCTTGGAGTTAAATCAAATACCAGGTCCTTTAGGTTGAAGTTCGAAAAACTACTATAGTGAATGCTCGATTCGGACCGCTACCTCGTTATAGCCAACGTAGCACTTCGGGTATCCAGACCCCAGGGAAATTCTGGGAGAAGATACAACGTCTAACGGCAATCGAAAATCGCAAGAGATCTCCAAATTCTTCTCTGAGCGAAATACAAACAACTTGCTCACGGTCTCTACAAGCAGAAGAGGAGAGAGGAACACCAACTTCTCACAAGGAAAAAGTTTTATAAACAGGTGAAATGGAATTCACATGAACATAAAACTAGAACCGAAGGCTGCAAAGACGAAAGTGGAAACATCATAGTGGAACCGCAGTCAATGCTAAGGATATGGAAGGACCACTTCTGCAGACTGTATAACGGCGACGACGAACCGAATTCCGGTATCAGGCAGGATGATCCATTGAACATGTTGCGGTAAAATTTACCACAACAAGTTTCACTCACCTACTCTATATCCCGTTCACTTTTAACCTTCCGTTTTCTGTTGTGGCTCCAATATATTCTAAGAGTTCAGTTGAATCCTGTCTTCCATCAGTCAGTGTCCTGCTCTTAATATATAATGGAAAAGCAACCAAAATTAGGTGTGGACAAAATGGTACATTTGTGCGACGGGCGGTCCACAAAGTGATTGATTGCTGGAACGACAGACGGTCTGCACGAATACCAACCAAGGTAACAGACAAGTGGTCTGGTCACACCAAAACCAACAAACAAAGAGGGGCACGAGTGACACTTGGTCCTCGATTGCTGATGTTACTCATATGAGAATGGCTGCATGCCCAACATAAATCAATTTCGTTATGTAAAAGATGGAACGTTAACACGAGTCCCTAATCCCCTAGTCTGCGCGAAAGTCCAACGACAAATAGAGTAAAATCGCGAGATCAAAAACCACTGCCAACTTCCACCCTCCGATAGTTAAAACAAACATTTTTACATAATTGTAATTTCGTACAAAAAAAAGAACGCGTTAAACACTTGTTTCGTGCGACTTATCAAAGTTTCTCCAAAATTATGGGGGTGTTAATAGGGTGGCTGAATGCACCCATTGAATTCCCGCTCACTGGAAGAAGTACTAGAGGTCGGCGAATTCAATGACAGTGGTAGTGCATAAAGTTGGGGTGAAACGTGCGAGTAGGAAAAGTGGTGGTGTCTCAACTGCGTTCGCTCACTCTTGCAAATAAGCTAGGTGAAGCTGAATTAAAACGCGATAGAGACCCACACTTTCTGATTGGCCGAAAGCATGTGGGAATGGAAGAAAAAGGAGAGGTCATCAAGGCAAGGTGAAAGCCTGGAAGATCACTTTTTTGCGAGATAGAATCTGAACCGGAGGTTCAAGAAATTGAAAGAAAGATAAAAAAAAAGGAAAAACTTTGAGAAGTTAAGAAATTCAAGTGTTGTTGGAAGTGAAAAATTTTGATTAAGAAGAAAACCTAGAATTGAAGAAAAAAAAAAAGGATTGGAAAAAAAAACAGCTAGGAGAGGGAAGTTGGCACTTTGGCAGGATATCCAGAAAAGATAAGTACCTAATTGGTGTTTAAAAAGTAGAATTCTTTTATTTGTCGTGGTAATAACTATTGAGAATCGTGTCATAATCGTTGGGCTTTCGTTTCGAAAAAGAAAAAAAAAAGGCAATTCCGAGAAAGCGGAACTCGCGTCCCGTAATTGGAAATTTTCTTTGTCCAGTAGGGACAAAAGGTTAACGGTACATCTTCGGTGTCATACACCAACTCTTTGTTCTTAAAAATTCTTAAAAGATCTTGGGTTTTAATCCTACTTGTAAGGTTTCCCAAGCAAAATCGAAAACAATTAAAAATATTCCATCCATTTAAAACATTTTTTTAATTTGTTCACAAATTGTTCTGGTCGGTTCCGCTCCAAAAGGTTTGTAATTTCCTTTTTTTCTTACAAAAAAAAATTACTGGCGCCCATCTTGTTCCTTCTAAATTTGATTTTATACATATTTCAAGAACACCCTATTCGCAACCCACTATCAAATTAATTTGATAATTTCGATTAATAAAATTAACCTTGTTCCAATTAATTAAACCCACCCCAAAACTGAGCTATCGGGCGACAGCACTGCTTTTGCTGTCTGTGAGGAAATTGACGAACAAACCTATTCGCGTCTGACAGTTGTCTTTGATTTAGATAAATCACAAATAGGTACTACTCGTGCGCGTCGGCTACCTATTTTATTCAATTTTAATTCGTTTTCGTTTTTTTTTATTATTACAATCTTTTGAGTTTGCGGACAATCAATCCGCCATCGTATTATTCGGTTCGTTATTTTTCACAACAAACATAGACGACGATGTAAGTACCCGTAGCATGATGGTTAGTGCGTTGGACTGCGGAAACCAAGGGCACCCGGATAGTTATAGGGGTTGCCCTAAGGTCCAAGAAATGAAGCAAAAACAGGCCAGCCAAAAAGCCGAAAGAAGTCGAAGCTCCAACACAAAAATTTGTGTACGCCCAAATGGTGTCAGGGAATGGGAACATGAGGCAGACTCCACCAACGGTTGCCCCAAAGGCCCCTGTGTCTGAGGCACCAGAGGTTCAGCCTGACATTGTAGCCTTGTTGTTGAGCATTCAAGGTCAACTAACAGGACTGCAAAGTCATATAAAGGAGCAAGGCAAAAGGGTAAATCATCTCTTCTCTTTGTTGCCTGACCTGGCGCAATTTAGACCATAATGGGCGCGCTGCCGGAGACGCGCCTTAAAGTCCTAGCTGTGAATGTAAATTCACTGATTAGGATTGAACGAAGAGCCAATATGTTCTAATTGTTGACAGACTATAGTCCCGATGTGTTTATGGCTAGCGAAACTAAGCTAAACAAAAAAAACAAATCGACTCATAAAAATTACAATCGTAAGAAGAGACCGGCCCGACTCCACTCAAGAGGGCGGTGTCGCTCTCTTTATACGAAAAGGCATTAATTATAAAGTCATATACAACAATGAATTGCGAAAGCTCAAGACGCTAGAAGCACAGATAATAAATATAAATTTATTATCTGTGCTAGAAGTTTGCGTTGTATGCATCTCTCTCACTCAAGGGAAGCGGATGTATATGATTGCGGCTTATGCGGCTGGAGCTCCGCAGGTTAATTACTTTGCTTCAGAACTCGTGATTCTTTAAAGGGAACTGAAACTGAGCTTGGAAGAAAACTATTTCATCTTGGCCGGTGATTTGAACGCAAAACATGAAGATTGGGGAAATCAAAATAGTAATCCCAGAGGTAATCATCTTTTTAATTTGATCTTTACAGCGTTGAATATGGCGTTGACCTGCTGGCTACCGAAAAGCCATCGTACCCAAGAAGCGGCTCCTTTCTGGATCTTTTGCTGTACGACACTAGACTGACAGTGACAGACAAAGTGGGTAATCACCCTCGAAACTGCTTACAGACAGTCGAGTACGACAGTGATCACTGCGGACTGGCTGCTGTAATGCAGATTCCGAACGAACGCGTGGAGTTGGAGGAATACGTTGCAACGCACTCTTACAATTACAGTAAGATGCGTTGGCCTCGTTTCACCAACGCCTTAGCGAGAGAACTTCGTTCGAGTGACATAGCCCCACCAAACAACAGAAACCTGACAAATACAGAAATTGACCAACACCTACAACAGATGGACGAAACAATAAAACGAACGATGGAACGGACAATCCCAAAGTACAAAGAACGGGAACAAATGGACGCTTACAGAAACGCGACAATTGACGCACTACGTAGGCACAAGAGTGGCTTACTAACAAGACTCAAAAACTTGCATAGACGACTTACAGACCCACGCGACTTGGAGGTTAGGACACTGAAATCGTCAATAAAAAATGTCAATCTGTTGATTAATGAGAACTACAGGCTATCAATAAACAAGTACTGGCACCGCAAGATCCGGTCAGTTAATTCGAGTGACCCTAGTATGTTCCCAAAATCAACAAGATATTCAGGAAAAAAAACGATAATGACCTTCCGTGTCTTAAACTCCAAAGAACTGAAGAGAACAGAGACGTACTCATTACAGCGCAAATAGATCCAGAGGAAGCCATCTTTGACGATGACTTTTACATAATTGAAGATCCGAAGGAAAAAGTGGAGGCGGTGGGAGCTGCTTTCCAGCAAGTGTACAAGGTGGATGTTAGCATTCGCCCCAACCACGACCTGGAAAACAGAGCCCTACTTAATCACTTTTACCTCCGTAATGATATCACACATTGGCGATCTGAGAACGATCTGAGAACAGCGGTTTCATGCGGTTCAATGACGATTCCTTGGCAAATGCCATAATCGCCGAGCAAACGGGACCAAGTCCCTTGTTAGTGACGAAGGTTGAGCTTCAACTCATCTTCAATTCAATAAAAAATAAAAAGTCAGCGGGTGTCGATGGTATATCCAACGTTGTACTAAGACATTTACCGATGGAAGCAATTGACATATACACCACGCTCTTCAATAATGCACTGAATGATGCATATTATCCAGTGCATTGGAAGACCGCTGTGGTTCATCCTCTCCCGAAAAAGGGAAAGGACAACTCCAACCCGTCAAATCTTCGGTCGATAAGTCTTCTTCCGAGCATCAGCAAAGTTTTCGAAAAAATCATTAATAGGGCTTTGACTAAGTGGGCTGCGGACAACAAAATAATTCCGGATAAACAGTTCGGGTTCAAGGCGGGTCATGACACAATTCATGCTGCGTCTAAACTCGTTTCTGATATCCAATGGAATAAATCAAAACAACAATGCACAGGTGCTGTCCTGGTTGATTTGGAAAAGGCCTTTGACACCGTATGGTTAGAGGGTCTTTACCTAAAATTGAGCAGGTTTGGCATTAGCAAGCCATTGTTGTATATACTTTATGATATGCTTAACGGTAGAAAGTTTGTTGTCAAAAGTGGCAATGTAACTTCTACCACAACATTCTCAATTAAAAATGGTCTTCAACAGGGAGCGGTGAATTCGCCGATTCTCTTCAACATTTACACCAGCGATCTGATAGGTAGTCTTACAAAGGCAATTGCGTACGCCGACGATCTAATTGCGTACAGAACGGCCCGAAAGGTTGAGGTTATTAGAATTCTCTTGCAGCGTGATTTCGACAAGATTCAGCGATATTGCGACGACTGGAAACTGAAAATAAATGTCCAGAAGTCAGAGACAATTCTGTTCCGGACTCCGTTGGCTGGGGCCACGAGGGATACGTGTAAGAATTGGCGCAAGATGGTCATCGTTGATCGTCACGGGCAGCCATTGGCGAGCAAAAGTGTAGTGAAGTACCTCGGTATCTGGTTAGATCAGTATTTATATTTCGACAGACATATAAATGCTGCTCTGACCAGGGCCAGAGGAGCCTTCGCTCTGACGAAACGGCTGTTTTTTAGCAGTCGGCTTGACCCCAGAGTGAAGGTAATTTGCTACATGGCCCTCATACGGCCAATGATCGTGTATGGTTGTCCTGTGTGGTTCAACGTTGCCCCTTCCCAGATGGAGAAGTTTCGGGTGTTCGAGCGGCAGTGTTTACGACGCTGTACCGGCTTATATCGAACAGCCGAATCTTCTTATGTGCATTACTATTCCAACGAGGTCCTATACAACGGGGCTCGAATCAACAGAATTGACAATTTCGTGATAAAACTCGTTCGAGGTCACATTGCAAGAGCTATGTCTTCGACCAACAATTTTATTTTCGGGGCGTTCTATCCGAACGACGAGTATTTTGAGAGTGCACGCTTGATCGGCTTCATTCCCCCAGAGGCATTCCTCTTTTTAGATAGATGCGGTCTGATACAGGATAGATTGGCAGTTCCGTTAATCTACCACGTCAGACGAAGAACCGTGGATAGGCGACTCCTGTACAATCGGGACGTCATGGCACAAGGCGGAGCAGAGCTCCTTCGGTTCAGTAGGGCTGTGTCCGAACGGGACCGAACGGATAGGGTGAAGCAGGAGAACCAGTTTTGGTGGCTTCAATCGGCACTTCATATTGGGTAGTCGGGATGGGGCTTTAAGCCTTGGCCGGCTTACATACTTGTTTTATAGTTTTAGGGTTTAGTTTTAAGTAGAATAGGCATGGTGGCACAAAAAAAAATACAAAAAAAAATTAAAAAATAAAATTAAAAAAAAAACAAAAACAAAAAAAAAATTAAAAACAAAAAAAATCAAAGAAAAAAAAAAAAAACATGGAATAAAAAAAAAAAAAACATAAAAAAAAACAGTAAAATATAAAAACAAAACACGTTAGATTTGCTGCTGTGGTTGTTCTAGTTTTAAGTAGTTTATAGGTAGAATAGGTAGTTTAAGTTAGTTTTAAGTTTTATTTAAGGACCTTATTTTAAGTAGTTTGTAAGTAAAAATAAAAAAGGTTATTGATATTAGTTTTTTTTCAAAATTTTCTAATAAAAACAAAACAAATAAAATTTAGATTGAAGTAAAATAGATCTTAAGGCCGAAAGGCATTAGTAAGTAGTGTTATAGTTTAGCTTAGAGTGTCCGTATGGGACCATTAAGTTAGTTGTAAGTTTTGGATAATTTAGGCTAGTTTTATGAATTTTTGTCTAGCTTTAAGATAGGTTTAAGATTGAATTAAATAAAAATGAATTTGGAAAAAAAAAAAAGTGCGTTGGACTGTCATGCAAGAGGTCTTGGGTTCAATCCCTGCCTGTGCCACCTTAATTAAAAAAAAAAAAAAAAAAATAATTTTCACGGGTACTGCCTCTTGCGAGGAATTGACAAATCCTTCAAGAGTAATTCTTGTCATGAAAAAGTGCTTTCTCAAACTAGCCGTTCGGATTCGGCCTTAAATTGTAGGTCCCTTCCATTCCTGACAACAGTACTCGCACACAGGAATGGTTGAGAGTTGTAAGTCACTAGGCCCTGGTTCACAACGGACTGTTGCGCCACCCCATTTGATTTGAAACATAGACGACGAAAGCCAACAATCCCTCCCTCCCGACTTAGACGAAGTAAAGATTTACACACACAAGCTGAAATCTAACAAAGCCGCTGGAGCAGATGGCTTGAATGTCGAGCTCTTTAAAGCAGCTGGAGATAATTTGGTTAGGAGCATGAAAACACGAACTTATTTTTAACATAAGGTCGGAAGAACTTAACATCGCCTACAAAATCTTCTCAGCCTTAATATCTGAACGTCTAAAGCCCATTGTCAACAAACTGTTAGCTTCTTATCAGTATAGTTTTAGACCAGGAAAGTTCACAGACGATCAAATATTTACATTACGGCAGATATTGGAAAAAACTCAAGAACATCAAATCGACACCCACCATCTTTTCATCGATTTCAAGGCCGCATATGACAACATTTACACGGACGAGCTGTATAGAGACATGGCCGTTTGTGCAGAATGACTATGGAGAATTCGCGCTACTCCATAAAGGTTGGAAAGAATTCAGTCGAACCTTTCGATATCAAAAAAGTATTAAGCCAAGGTGATTTCTTTAATCACTATCTTTCAAAATCTTTCCAATTACTAGCATATGTTGATGACATTGACTTAATTTGAAGGACTCAGCGTGATGTCATTAGGACTGTTGTGAGTATTAAGGAAAAATGGGTTTAGCGGTTAATAAAGTCTAAACAAAGGACATGCTGTCAACAATACCTAAAACAACAATGTCGAAGTCAAAACGTCAGTATCGACAGATGTAACTTTGAGATAGTTAACGACTTTGTCCTCCTGTGCTCCGCTATGAACACGAAAAACAAAACAGGCATTGAGAGCAAACAAAAAATTACTTATGGTAACCGCTGTTTCTTTGGGCTAAGAAAGCAATTAAGCAGTAAAGTCCTCTATGGAGCTACCACAATATCTCTATATCAGACCATGATCATCCCCCTCCTGCTATACGGTGCAGAATCATGGACTATGACATAAGTAGATGAAAGAACCTTAATTCGTTTCGGGAGAAATGTTCTTCGCGGTCCCGTTTGCATATAACGTGAGTGGAGGAGAAGATGGAACGACGAAATCAACGGGCTGTTCAGCGATGTAGATTTAGCCAGACGGATAAAATTCCAACGACTGATATGGTTGGGTCTTTGAATCCACACCCACACGACAGCGCAGTAGATTAAGATCGCGGATCAGTTGGAACTCACAAATCCAAAGTGACTTCACCCAACTTCGAGTGCGCAACTGGAGACATCTAGCTAGGGACCGACCTAGATGGAGAAGCTTCTCGGGTGAGGCCCTAGTTCAAACACAAGACTGTAGCGCCACTTTAAGTAAGTAAGTAAGTATTCATTGCTTCAGGGTTTAAATCAGCAGTAATATTGCCATTTTTCTAATGTTACTTTCAGCAATGAAGTTAAGAAACTTATTATCAATTAGGTTAATATAATATTTAATAAGCACATTGCCAAGTTTGCTGGGCTTAACCCAAGGTCTTCATCGTATACAAAGTAAAAATACCTTTTTCGCTGAACTTCAAAAGAATTCAATTTAAAAATAATATTTAAATGTTTAAAGAATTAATTATAAATGAAAACCTTATGGTATGACACACCATTATATCAGTTATTCCAATTGTGTCTTTCGAATAATTACCATAACAAAATATGAATAAAGATCCTTTGAAATTCACCTGAACCTCTCATCCCACTTTATATGCAGCGAGATAAAAGTAAAATTAATTTCATTTATGTCATTGCCGCAGTAAAAGTTTACAAAAATAATATTGCATTCAAGAATTGTTGGTATAACATTTAATGCATCGTCCTGCGATAAAAAAAAAACTGAAAATAAATCATTTCATTCCTCATCCAAATTGGATTTTTTCATATCCTTCTTTTTAACAAAAGCTCCATAATGTTGCCCATTAAAATTATTTACGTTTATACACCTTTGATATGATGGAGATAAGTTGCACTATGCATCATCCATCTATACCCTCATTTCCATCTTATAGTTGGATGAAATCCAACTTTTTATTACCGGAAAAAGTCATCATTGTCATCCTTTCATATCATTCATATTCCTTTTCGTAAGGTCCTGGCATGGCACTATACCATATACAAAACAACATTGACAACAAAGTAATTCTTATTTCCATTTTTTTATTAATATTAACGACTATAAACATACATTTTTATGGATGAGATATTGCCTTGCAGATTTACGCCGCTACCGTTATAAGAAAAGCGAATATTAAAAGGAAACACTATGTAGAAAAATCTATAAAATACAACACAAGAAATTGTATTACTAGACACGTTTTTCCTTCCTTTCTCGGGTTTTATTTAATAAAAATGAATAGAAATTAAGGACTAACATAATCCGCCTTCGATACACCTCCTAAAATAAATTTAATTCACGTATGTATCTAAGGACTTTATGATTTTTGTGGATTATTGTATAGGAGGTTGTGTAAGATAAAATTAATTGAATGTGACTAACAGTAATAAAAACGATTTCATGTAACTGTTTTTTTTTTTGTTTCTTTTGTTAATAAATTGTGACTTCTATCGGGAAGTCGGACGAAATAACAAAAGGAATGCTTTTATATTGCCCATTCACTTAACGTCTGATTCGGACTATAGGGTCAGTTCGATTTTGTATAAATCAAATAAGTTTTTTATTGCCCAATGATTTCACCCACTGACATTTAATTTTTTTACGAATTAAGTTTTTATATTCAGTTCGAGGAATTTGGTGAACGTTGTTTTTCTTTAATTTTAGCCTGTTTTGTATTATAAATACACGCCTTGAGCTATACTTAAACAAATAATTCTTGTTAAGATACGAAATTCGTTGACTTAACGAATATTTCACTGGCTAAAAGAAAATATTCATACTGTTATTTTAATTTGCAGTCACTTTTTATTACCGTTTGCACGACAAATTTCTTAAATAATTGTACACATGTCCGTCAAATGATAAGTAATGGTTTTATTTAATGGAATTTTTAACAGCAAGGATATATTGGGGGTTTAAGATAGAAACGAGTTTCTCAAAATTATCGTTGGGTTGAAATTTCACTATTTGTGTGTTCAATATTAAACAATATCGGAAAGGTTATGATATTCTAAGCTATTTTGTAAACTGTTTTGATATTGTTATATAAACGGCTGTTTTTGGATGACCTGTTGGTTTAGAATTACAGTAAAACCATCTTAAAATAATTGCTTTGATATTTTAAACTATTTTTCCATCCCAAAATTTTGAAAATTTGTCGACCAATTATAAGTTCAAGACAATAAATAAAAATTAAATATTTTTCAAATTCAAAACCATCACAGTCTAGCTTTAAATCTCGATTTCATAATTTTGTTTTTAAATCAGCTAAGGTACAGTTTTGTTCTTTTTTTAGAATCCGTTAAGTGGGTTTTGATATTTCAGTAAATGCAGTCACTATTTTTAGGTGTTGAGAAAATAATATCAGAATCGTGGCCAATTTAAACATTTTTAAACTTTGCTCTTTCGTTTGAAAACTGTTCAATATGTATTATAACGATGGTATTGAATGGCAAATAAGTTAGTAAAAGATATTTTTAAAATGTGATTTCAAATTAGTTTGTGTTATTCGAAAAGAAGTTAAAACTAATAATAAAGATACAAACGGAAAAAGTATTTCATAGATTCAAATTACTACTTTTTAACTTTTATCGATTTAAAATGTTTACATTTCTTGCATCAACTGTGATGTCGAATTTTAATCAATTTATTCAAATACAAAAATAAATATAAATATAAAAATCTAAATAAAAAGCTTTTGAACAAATTGCAAACTAATTAATCAAACTGTATTTAACAAAAAAAAATATTTCGGTTTATTTCATGATTTATAAGAAATGTTAAAGAAAAAAAAATTAAGAACAACCTCCAACAAATTGTTTTCAAAAAAGGAAAATTAGTATTTTTGACATCTGTTTTTAAGAAAACTTCAATTAACTATCTCAACTATAAAGTTTCAAAATAAAGATATTGCCTTCAAACTGATTTAGCAAAGTTTTGTTGTTGCCAATCGTTAAATTTTTAGAAAAATATTATAGGAATATAAAGGGTGTAACAAAATTAACGCAAGATTTGAATTTGCCGCCATTTGTGCAATGAAGTATTGGCAACCCTCAAAAAAAGCAATTTGACAACTAACAGTATAGGGTTATTAAAAATGGAGAACCCACATGTGATTGTCGAAAAACAAATGCATCCACAACGCGTGACTGTATGGTGTGGATTTTGGGCTGGAGGCATAATTGGCCCATATTTTTTTGAAAATGATGCTGGTCAAGCAGTGACTGTTACTGGTGCTCGATATCGCGACATGAGTACACAGTTCTTTCTGCCAAAATTGGATGATATTGATGTGTCCAATATGTGGTTTCAACAATACAGTGCCACGTGTAATACAGGCCGTAAAACAATTCAATTACTGCATGAGACATTTCCAGGTCGTGTACTCTCTCGTTTCGGTGATCAAAATTGGCCTCCTAGAGTGTGCATGTGCATGCAAGGCCGTGGAGGCCATTTGTCCGATGTGTTATTCCATACAAGACCCTATCCTATGTACTTTACGAGTCAATAAAAATATAACTATCAAAAGACTAAAAACGGCTTTTTCTATTTAATTCAAATCTTGCGTTAATTTTGGGACACCCTTTACAAATGTGTTAAATAAAAATTGTATTTATATTGACGTCTTGAAATGTTCAAGTAAACATAACATTGTTAGCAATTAAGTTTTATAAAAAGAATGCTAACCCAAAAAAAAAAACACATGAAAGAATACCACTAAATTAGTTTAAAGTCTCGAATATCACGACAGAAAAGAGCTAAAATTTGGAAATTTAAATTTTTGGTTGAAGGCAGAATTTCGAAAATTAAATGTTTCTTACACTTAAAATTTAACGTAGACATATTACAATACTGCAAAATGTGAACAATAATAAAATAAATTAGGTAAGAACTAGGGACTACTGACTGACAACTCTCAACCATTCCTGTGTGGCAGTAATTTTCAGTGATGAAAGTCCTCTAGCAAGACAGTCCAACCAACTTTTTTTGTTTTTATTCCTTTTTCTTAATTCATACTTAACCTATGTACATATGTTAAAGCTAGACAAAATGTATAATACTAGCCTTATTAAATATAGCTTCAACTAACTTGGTGGCTTCATACGGACAGTCTTAGTTAAACTACAATAAATAATACAGGATTATCCATTTGCGGTTTCAAAACTAAACGTAAATAAAACATGTACAAAATAGTTTTTGTGATGATATTTATTTTTCATTATAAAGTTTAAATGTTGAAATTATGTGTGCAGTACTATATCATTTAAATGACAACCACGCGAATTGTTGAAAGCATCGATTCTTTTAAGGTAATTTTCGACCACTTTTTGATTAATATTGGGCGGTATCTCAACCATATTCAAACGAATGTTAATTTTAAAGTGCCCAAGAGTTAAAAGTTTATCTGCTTAAATACGGTCTTTGGCGTAGCCCCACCAACGAAGGTCCATTAGTGTCAAACTGCATTATCTTGGTGGCCATTTGATATCTCCACGAAGAGAAATTACCCGGCCAGGAAATGTCCCTTGCAATAAATCCAAGTGCTCGAGTGTTGTGGCATGCGTCACCGACTTGTTGAAACCACATGTTCTCCAAGTCGTATTCTTCAATATCAGGCAAAAAGAGTCGGTTATCATATGATTATAATGCTCCGAATTGACGGTGACAGTCGTTCCATCGTCGTTTTCGAAGAAGTAAGGTACAATCACACCTCTGGACCAATGAGCGCACCAAAAACCAAATACGAAAATTTTGTTCGAAAAATCGCCATTCACCGACTATTGTTCAAGCACCCATTCCTCATATCTACGACGGTTGTGAATGGTCAGCTGGGTTCAGTTGTTGTGTGAGCTGGACTTTATATGGATGTAGGTATAGATCCAAATGTTAAATATGCAATAATATGAATTCGACACCGGTTTTAAAAATTTTGTGCGTTAATTGAACGATCCATTTTCGTAAATGCCAGACTTCCAACTGAACAAACAAAATTAGAAACCGAAAAATGGATAATGCGTTATGAAACTCAAAATTTCATTAGCGTACATATGAACATTGAAATTCACGTGAAACTCCCACTACTTAGGTACAGTATCAACATTTTCGACATTTCAAATTTGATTTAAACGATGTAACTTCTAAACGCTTGCTCATAAAAAAACAAATTATTCGAGTGATTTTCTATTATATTTCATTATCTACAAAGTCTAAGTAAAAACTTTTTGTAGCGTTTACCATTCAAAAATAATTGTAATTTTTAGCTATTTATGAACTTGGGCGATATACATATTTGTATTTGTCCAATGACCAATTTAATATACATTTGACCAACCGTTAACCTCATTTACAACCAATTGAATATTTTTTTTTATTTCTAAAAAAAAGGTTTATTTTTCCAGTTTACATGTAAAACCATGTAATACATACTTCTCCTACATAATAAAATAACATCCTATTTGCTTCATCAAAAAATTAAAGTTAAAAAAACTCAAAAACCGACTGTGTTTGCTGTCCAAATATTTAAAGTTCCACATTAAAATTTTGAACAGTAGCGCCATTTAGGTGGCAGATTGCTTCAACAAAAATATCTGTTCAATTGTTGTACCATCACGTATAAATACAATTTTTTTGTTTTTAAAGAAAAAAACATAAAACATATTTAAAAAATTTGTTTTTGAAAATGTAATTTTTTTTAAACTCTTACTTACAAATATGAAAATAATTCAAAACTGGAAAAAAACATTGCAAACATTATTGTTTTCGTTTTCAATTTCATTACATATATATTGGAACAGTGTTAAATTAATTTCCTTAAACTATTTCATAAAATTTTAGTTACTACATTCAGAAATACGGAATAGTCCAAAAATTAAATGATAGTCATTAAAATCTCCAATCAAAATTAATATCTAATAATAAAAATGTGCGTTGAAAAGTCCTCAAAAACACTATTTTTCAAAACTACTAAAACTGAATGCACAAAACAAATATATCTCAAAAAAAATACTAACTATAACATTTAATTCTGATCTTATATTTTTATTTACCAAAAATTTCTTGATCAAGTGAAAAACTATAATATTTGTATTCTGGAAAATCTAATAAGAATTAAATCTTTATCGTTGTTTTCGCTGATGGGCATTATCTTAAAACAAAAATTTTAAAATATCTATTTTTAAATACAAATACTGCTCTTAAACAAAAAAAAAATGGAAACGATTTTGTCTTTTACTAACTATCAAACTGTTAGACTGAGACAAATTGTAGGTTAAAAGTTAAAGTGTCTGTTCACTTCAATGAGTTTAATGGCCTATTGTGATACTACATGAATCTTAAGGCTTCCTTCTAAGCTCAATGAAATCAAATTGAGTCCCTTACGAAACGTAAAAGAATGATTATTAACTTCCCATAGGAAGTTATTGTAATGGGTCCGATTTGTCGAATTGATAATTTTGACATTTCTCAAAGTTTCAAGGTCCCTAGCGTCGAAATAAAAGATTTTTAGAAAAGGTGCCTGTGCGTGCGTGTGTACGTCGGTAAGTTCGCGACGTTTTTCTCGTTTTCTATAGCTCAAGAACCAGTAGAAATATCGACATCAAATAGATTTTATTATACCGATAATAAGGCAGAAAGATGCAGAAACGGCTCTCAAGAAAATTTCGTTTGTGGTTTTCTTACCATAGCAGTTTAAAAAAAAGGTGAAAATTTTGGTTAACCCTAAATATCTTACGAACCAAAAACTCTTAAGACTTAAATTAAATTTTATATATTATATTATAACGTGATACCAAAGAACATATGTTTTGAAAAAAAATTAGATTAACGGTTTTTTTAGAAACCAAAGAAACTTTTAAAAAAATCGAAAATTTAACGAATAAAACATAATTTCATCTCCATACTAATTTTGTGCAACGAAAAATAATATTTTTAACATCTTTAAAATTTTTTACAAAAATCAAATCGACAGCTTTTTTATAAAAAATAAAAACCTAAAAAAACATTACTCAAAGTTGGTAAAAATTCATTTTCGACTTTCTTTTCAAAAATTTGGGATTATGGCTTCCAACTTATTTTCACTTGTAAAATATATTGTTTTCAACATTCAATAAAATTTTGAGAAAAGTCGAATTGACAGTTTTTTTACAAAAAATATAAACCTAAAAAAACAACACTCAAACTTGGTAAAAATTTACTTTAGACTCAAATAGCTTTTCAAAAATTAAAAATATTGTTTTCAACATTTCACAGAAAATATTTTTTAAGACATTAAGTAATTTTTTATATTAAAATCCCACAAACAAAACTAGATTTTCAAACTAAACTTTTTCTTTATGTGAAAAATATTGATGGTAATTTTAAAATGTTTAAGAATAATATTCAACTAACAAACCAACCCTACAAGCTTTTAAGCAAGACAAATCGGCAGAAGGGATGGGAAGTTATCAGTGTGGGTCGCATCCCATATTATTGAGATCGTTTAGATCGTTAGATCTAGAGCAAGGAATACAGAGGAGGTGAAGAACTGTTTCTTTCTCTTATTCATCCAGTAAGCTTCTGCAAATGTCATTTGAGTATTCGCCTAGCCGCCCGGTTATGAGAACGATTATCAATCTTATATGTGATCAGCTTGCACCTTGAGCGCTTTAAATCTAGTGAAGGCCAGATATTTGTCATAACCTGACACGTGGTAATGTTTATTCCAGAAGATTTTTGATTTCTACTAGCGTCTTGCATTAGCAACAATTTACATGTAGCGATTGGTATGCCAACAATAGCCAAACATGGTAGAATGTGTTGTACTGTACCATTTCTGGCAAGTTCATCTGCCTAACAATTTCTTGAAATGGCTCTAAGGTTTGGCACCCAGCAAAGGCAAATATTGTAACTTTGTTTAAAACCTAAACGAAAGTTCAGTAAAATAACCAGCCCCTTCAAAATGAAGAGTCTTATGGTAGAATGGTAAATCAAAAGTATATTAAATTAGCTAAATGGAAAACTTATGTCGACTTTAAAATTGTTTAAAACTTTTTTCTTACTTTGGCTAGGAGTACTGAAAATACAATTTAGAAAAAGGAAACACTGATATTAAAAAAAAAAAAAACAATTCACATTAATCACTAAAACGAAGATTGTCATCTCAATTTCATTTTTTGTCATCAATTTCTTTTTTAAACTAAATATGGAACAAGTTGTACGTCGTGTCGCCGTAGATACGATACAAATATGCACAAACATACCTATGTGTATGTATGTACATAAGATCAACTAGATTTATGCATCAACATCTTGAAAAATATTTTGTAGAATCTAATTTTCTAAGATAATAATATTTTTGAAGATGAAAATTAATGATGGTCCAAAAAGCTTTCACAAGAAAATTAGTTTTTCTTCGCTTTTCTGTGCGGTGACTTTTCCTCTCATTTTCTGATTACTCTCTCACATAATAGAAGAAGAAACCAGCAGCATACCGTGTCAACAGTTTTGATTGATTGTCCTTTGACATCATATAAAGTTATGTATATAACGTAAAGGATATGGAAAGTCCTTCTTCGCCTTGCATATACATTAATTATTGATGTCATGAAATCTGGGGCGCGTGACTGCCGTAACGTTTCCGACATATGACGCATTAAGTATGCTCTCGTTGAATTTTAAGTGGCTCTGGTTTTAGCTCTGCGGCCGTGAATGTGAATCTCCAAAATTAAGAACTTCGAGTTTTGATTAATATTTCTATGGCACGGTGGCAATGGTAAGGCAGCAGGTCCTGATTAAGAGGCTATTAATTTGGCGGTGACTTTTTTTCGAGTCCTTTTCCGATATGGAGAAGAGATTGAGAGTACCTTCCGTTCGAGTTGACTCAAGAATTGATCACTTTCTGTATAGACTTGAAAGATATCTATTTCCGGTAGTGGACAAAGGCTTGATACAGTGCTCTGTTATTCTATCTTTTGACGGCGATGAAGACGCATTATTTACGCTCAACTTACATGCAAGGGTTTTATATATGTTGCTCTGACTGAAAAGCACCCTTTTTTGTTTCGTATAATTATGCGGGTAGCGACACATTCTTGCGTCACGCCGCCACCGCCACCACCACCAATGAGACTCTTCAACAAATGTGTTGTTGTCAATTAAATGAGATCAGATGGCTAATACCCCGTTCGGGAGTGACGCGGTGTAAACTGTACCAAGCACTAGCGCCTTTTTAAAATATTTTAATTCGTTTTCACATCATTGTACATTACCTTGGGCTTTTTATTGTATTTCATCCTTTTTTTTATTCCCTGTCTCTCCCAAGATGAAGTCAGGTTTGATTAATCATTTGGATGGAGCGTGTACGCACGTTGAATTAAATAATATGCGGGTAGACTACGCCGTCAACGAAATGGGAGAAAAAAAAATATTTAAATTGAAAGTAACAGGAATATCAAATTCAACTCAAAAGGACGAAAATCCTTGATTACCCTCGAAAGGAATGTTATTCCTTCTTCGGTTGTTTTCTCTGTTTTCAATTTTTGTTTTGTTCTATTTTGAATTGTGATTTAAAATGGTAAAATTTATTCTGGCAATTTATTGAATTCACTGCAGTGTGTTGCAGAGTGGGGTACTTGAGGAGCAAATTAACCCTTAAATCGAATCAATCTCTCGCAATTTATTCAAATCAAATTATTTGTCTTGTTTCGTCTACATTTTTGTTTGTTGGCATTGTTGGCTCTGGGCTGAATCAAATCGTCAAACCCAAAACAGCCAACAGAAAAGAAAAACGATTAATGGGTAATTGGGATGGTAGTTGAGTGTGTTTTTATTTTTTGATTCAATCCGATGTTGATGATGAAGCAGTGAAAGAAATTCCATTTATTTAAATGGGATATTTTTTGATTGAGTGGTTTTTGAATTGTTGCGCTTTGGTGGATAATTTGTAAAATAAATAAAATTGTATAAGTCCTCGCATATGAACGAGTTGAGTAGGTATTCATTGAAAGGGGTTGATTTAGTTTGATTTGTATTTTGGTTCAGTTCATATTTTGAAATTGCATCATTTTAAATAATAAAAGCAATACAAATTATGTACTCAATGGGGACATGCAGTTAAATTCTGATGGTCGAAATATATGAAAATTATAATTTAAGACGCAATAATTCGAATATCAAGTAATTTACATTTAAACTATGTAACTTCGAATTTGAAATTTTGAAATAGAGTTGAATTTGATTTTCTTTACAAGAACACATTAATGCAACGAAATTTTTGGAAGATCAGCATTAATTCATTATTAACATAAAATGAAAAATTATTGTAATCGGTCCGATTTTTCGAATTCAAAACTTTGACATTTCTCGACGTATCAAAGTCCATAGAATCTAAGTGCAAGATTTAAAGAGAGATGGAATGGACAGCTTTTTGAAAAATATAAAAAAATCGACTAAAATTTCATTTCAAAATATTGCTTTAAATATGTAATAAAATTTTGAAAAAAATCGAATTGACATTTTTTTTTATAAAAAGTAAAAACTTACAAAAATATCACTAAAACTTTGTACACATTAATGGCCCATTGTGATACCACATGAATTTTGAGGCTTCCTCCTAAGCTCAATGGAACCAGCTTGAGTCCCTTATGAAACGTGAGAGGCTTATTATACCGATAAGATTTAGATCGTTTAGATCGTTAAAGAAGAATTCTCCTAGGTAATTCTTGCGTTTTCGAGCTAGAGCAGGGCATGTGCAGAGAAGATGAAGAACCGTTTCTTCCTCTTCCTCGTCCATACAGCATCTGCAAAAGTCATTTTAGAATACGCCTAGTCTCGTGGCGTGCTTTCCTATTAGACAGTGTCCGGTTATGACACCTAATATCGAGCTTATATGCGATCTGCTTAGAGAGAGCAAGCACCTTGAACGTTTTAAATCCAGTGTTGGCCAGATGTTTTTTGTGGCTTGAAACGTGGTGATGTTGTTCCACCTGGTGCCTGCCCTCCTCGCAGCGTTTTGCATTAGCAACAGTTAACAAGTAGCGATTGGTATGCCAGTACTTGCCAAACGTGGTAGGATGGGCTGTACTGTACCGTTCCTGGCGAGTTCATCTGCCTTACAGTTACCTGGAATATCTCTATGGCCCGGCACCCAGCAAAGGTGAATATTAAACTGTTGCGCCATCTCCATTAGAGATGATCGACAGTTATGGACTGTTATAGAGTTTGTAGAGACAGAGTCCAGAGATTTGATAGCGGCCTGGCTGTCAGAGAAAATACGGATATCAGATGTTGATATCACGTTTTCTTTGAGCCAAGACAAGACTTCTTTAATCGCCAAAAGTTCAGCCTGGAACACCCTACAATGATTGGGAAGGCGGAATGAGAGACTTAATTTCAGTCGTTCAGAGTACACACCTCCACCAACCCCTTCTTTGGTTTTTGGGCCATCTGGTAAAAATGGATTGACTCATCCTCCAAGAATGTCCTATCCTCCCAAAAAGATCTGGTAGGTATAGAAATCTGGAAGTTTCTGTCGAATTGTAGTTTTGGGATGGTGTAGTCTGTGAGCTTTGGAATTGATCCTAAGTACCTTAGAATTACGGAGTGGCCAATGGTGTTGTAAGTCCACTGCGACGAAGCATTGAGGCGAATAGCAGAGCTTGCAGCTATTTTTTTGCTAAATATGTCAAGAGATGTAAGTTAGAGCAAGGTGTCCAGTGCTGCAGACGGGGTCGTGCGAAGCGATCTGCTTATACATAGGCAGGCTGAACGTTGGACTTTATTTAACTTATCCCTGTTTATACCTTTCTCTAAAGCAGTCCACCATACTGCCACACCGTACGTTAAAATCGGTCTGATTACCGATGTATATAGCCAATGAGTGATTCTGGGTTGCAAACCCCATTTATTACCAATAGCTTTTTTGCAAGAAAAGAGAGCTACAGTTGTACTCAGTAGACTCTTTCCTGTACGTTGCGTTTCCAATTTAGATTTTTGTCTAAGACAAGACCTAGGTATTTAGCCTCGTCTGAGAATTTTAATTGGATTCCTTTAATATAAAGTGGTTGACAAATGGAATTTTGTATCTCCTTGAAAATAAGACCATATCGGTTTTGTGTGGGTTAACTGGGTTTTATTACCGATTAGCCCAAAAGTATTAGTCTGATGTCCAAGGCATTTTGTAAGAGTTCTTTTAGGATATTAAGATGCTTTCCTGAAACTGCTATAGCAGCGTCGTCCGCATAGCCTATCACTCTGAAACCCTCCGCATCCAGACTAGTTAGGATTTCATTCACCACTAGGTTCCAGAGGAGAGGGGATAGAACTCCACCTTGCGGTGTTCCTCAACGAACGAAACGTCTACTAGAAGA
Organism: Eupeodes corollae; assembly: GCF_945859685.1. Taxonomy (NCBI): domain Eukaryota; kingdom Metazoa; phylum Arthropoda; class Insecta; order Diptera; family Syrphidae; genus Eupeodes; species Eupeodes corollae. The sequence continues at coordinate 270,376,596 of NC_079147.1, forward strand.
GTTGTCAAGTTTTGAGTTAATTATTCTGCTTGTAAGCATTAAATGAATTAACTCCCGAAGCGAACCATCTGCATTTAGAGATGTCAGTGCAGATGTGATTGCAGGTGTGTACACGTTGTTAAAGGCACCTTCGATGTCAACGAAAGCAACCATGGTGAACTCTTTATGATGGAGGGAATATTCGATGGTGCGTACTAAAGTGTGTAACGCTTTTTCCACCGATTTACCTTTACAGTAGGCATGTTGAAACGAAGACAGAAGTCTTCTATCGATACGTGCCCTTAAATGGATATCAATCAATCTTTCCAGGGTCTTAAGAAGGAATGATGATAGACTTATAGGTCGTAGATTCTAAGGATTGACTTGGGAGCATTTACCTGCTTTAGGTATAAAAACAACTTTAACTTCTCTCAAAATCAAACTCTGGTAAAATTTTAAGAAAAATCGAATTGACAGTTTTTTTTACAATTAATAAAAACCTAAACAAAAATTAATAAAAGTTATTAAAAATTGATTTTCGACTAACATATCTTTTCAAAAATTTGAGATATTGGCTTCCAATTAATTTCATCCTATAATAAATAATGTTTTTAGCATTCAGATAAATTTTGAAAAAAATTGAAAAAAAAGAAGAACCTAAAAAAAAACAATACTTAAATTTGGTAAAAATTTAATTTCGACTCAAATATCTTTTCGGAATTTAAAAATAGCCTTCAAACTATTTGTATCTCACAGAAAATATTGTTTTCGACTTTCAGTAAATGTTGTATAAAAATTCAACAGTTGATTTTTTTCATAAAAAATTAAAATCTACAAAAAATTGTACGCTAAATTGTTAAAATTGGGTTTTTTAACTGAAAATCTCGTTAACTAAAATAGATTTTGATATCAAACTATTTCAGCATAAGCAAACATTTAAACATTTTTGGAATTATTCAACTCACAACTTTTTTAGAGTTTTTTCGAATTGAATATTATCTTGGGCTTATATGCAATGTTTCTAAAAAAACAAAATTTGTAGATGGATGCAAAAACATTTAAAGTGTAACCAGATACTATTGTAATAGACCAAAATTTGGAAAACCCCAAATTTTGATAGAGAAATTCAAATTGTTTCTGTTTTCCTTAAATGTTAATATTGGTTTGACTATTTTTCTGTAGTCCAGTTCAAAGCAGATAATTATGATAAATATAAGCTAGAAAATATTACAAAACCTATTTTTAACTTTCTTCTTTTTTATTAAACTATATTGGAATGGTCTGAAAATACTTATGTTTGTCTAATTTTAATTAAGTTCTTGATTATGGAATAAATCAAACGAATACGTTTTGTTATTTTTATTAAATAAAACAATAACTAATGGACCAAAGTTTTATAAGTTAAACCTGAAATAAAAACTTATTCCAAAACGTTATTTGCTTAAATCTAACAAATTGTTGCCTTATGTTAACGTGCCTTAAAGAATTTTATGAATGTTTCGAAATGTCACTGACAATTTTTTATAAACCAAAGAAGACTGAAAAGCAATTGCTTAGCAATTTAGAATAATTTTATACTAGAAGGACATTTCGGATATTTGATACAAAATTTGGAACATTTCATAAATAATTCTTTACAATTCCAATTAGATAAGGTTAAAGTGGCTATCCGGAATGGGCGGGGGACACAGTAAGGCCAATTAATTGTCCCATTGTGATACGAAATGAATCTTGAGGCTTTCTTCTGAGCTCAATTAAAACAGTATGAGTCCCTTACGAAACGTGAAAAACTGATAAAAGTGACAGCTCGTGAACAAAAAAAACCTTTGACCTTTTAATTTGAAATGTCACTAATTCAGAAATATGAATTGATGAAATAACTAAGAGTTAATTAGAGCTTTTTAACTTAATAACTTACTAAAAAGATTGAATTTACTAAACGTTCATCATTTAGTCCAAAATAATTTAATTTTATTTTCAGCTTCTTTTTTTGTTCCTATTTCAAATCCATATTCTAAGAAAAACATTTTGTTGATACGAATTTTAAATACTAAAGTTAAAGATAGGAACTTATATGACAATTTTTACTTGCGAAAAATACAACACAAGATCCTATGTGTTCCTTTGAAGTTTAAGTTTCGTATCAGCAGACAGCTCTAAGCATAATACAAACTTCTTCACGGTTTTGAATTGAGTGCTTAACTGAAAAATGTCATACATTTATTTTATGGTTTAACTAGCTTGATTTCTTAATCCCAAAAATAAACAAAAACTGATTCTAAGTATTTTTGTTGCATTTAAGTAGCTTATCAATATTTATTTCACTTCTTACAAAAATCAAACTTTTTCTTTAAAAATCAGGTTTTTGTGGACTGCTTCTTCTTATATTACATTCGTAGTAACTTTTTACACATACTAAAAATAAAATTACATTTAAGATCGAGTAATATTTAACAACTTCTAAACAGAATTTAAAAAAAAAATTAAAAAAAAAACTATTTACATTTTTATGGGTTAAAATTTCATTTCATATTAATATTAAGTTTATTAACCTATTCTTGAGAAAATAGATATTTATACAATTCTAACCTGTTTCTACATGACATAATAACGTCTCGAATTCTTTAGTTGCCTTATTTGTGTATTCTTTCGATTAACCATTAAAAAAATGTTGACCTACCTCATTGTTCATTCTAAAAACGTTTTTTTCTTGTTGGTCATTTCATTGTACATAATACCTCAAACTTTCAGTTTTTTTTGCATACCGCAAACAATTTCTATCTGCTTCGAAATTAAAGTTTGGTTGGCATGTGGGGTCGTATTTGCCAGAGGTGGATTAGAGTCCGAAAGGCTCTTTAGCATTAATATTTAACTTTTCTTTCATTATTTCTGAAATAAATAAAATTGTAAAAGTACTACCCAATATAAAATGACAAATAAAAATGGTCCAGTTTAAACAAAATTCTTTTGCAACAACCTTAAGTTACAATTTTAACTGTTTCTGATGGATAAGTTTAAATATATTACAATTTTTCTGATTTTTATAAACTCTAATAAAAAGTTATTGTAATCGGACCGATTCATCGATGTGATAATTTTGATATTTCTTGAGAATCTAAATAAAAGATTTGTAGACAGATGACTGTATGTGCATGTATACATAAGTTTATAAATTCGGGAAGCTTTGTTCGTCGTCCATATCCCAAGAACCAGTAGAGATTTCGACTTCAAATAAATTTTATTTTACAGATAACAACAAGAAAGAAGCAGAAAGAACTTTCAAAAAATTTGAGTGTGTAATTTTCTTACAATAGCAATTTTAAAAAAAAAGTAAACATTTAGGTTAACCCAACATATGTATGTCACAAACAAATATCGTTGGTTACTTTGTTATCTATTAACGGTGTTTTTTATAAATCAAAAAAAAAATTTAAAAATAATTACCACCTCAAATATTTAACGAAAAAAAAAAACGATTTTATTTCCAAAATAATTTAAAGCAACGAAGAATAACGTTTTTGACATTTGGTAAAGTTTTGGGAAAATTCGAACTGTCCATTTTTTTTTTACAAAAATTAATAACATTTCAAAGGCATTTCTTAAACTTGGTAGAAATTGATTTTCGACTCAGATGTCTTTTTAAAAATTTGAGATATTAGCCACAAATCTAATTTAATCTTATAGAAAATATTGTTTGCGACATCTAGTAAAAATTTTATAAAATCAAACCGTCAGTTTTCTCATAAAAACTAAAATCTTCAGAAAATAGATATCAAAATTTGTAAAAATTGAAGTTCCATTCTCAAATTCTTATGAATAAATTAAGGTATTGACTCCAGAAGGATTTTATTCTGTGCTAAATTTTTTAAGAAAAATCCTATCTGGTATTTGTTCATATAGGGGCAGCCAAATAATATGTTTTGTTTGAAACAGAGTGCAAAACATTGAGTGTAGCTTCGACTGTGTGGCACGAAGCGCCGCGCAGTCCTGTTGAAACCAAATGCTGCCAATATCCTCATCTTCAATTTTTGTGAACAAAAATTCGTTCTACAGGCCTGATAACGATCGCCATTGACTGTAACGGCCACTCCTTGCTCATTTCGAAGGAAAATGGTCCAATTATGCCTCTGGACCAAAATCCGCACCAAACAGTGACTCGTTTTGGGTGTATCGGATTTTCTATGGGTTTTTTGTGCCCCAAATGCGACAATTTTTCTTGTTTACATACACATCTGAAAAGATGATTTTTTTGGCAAAATTGGCATCTTCTCTAAGCGTTGTTCAAACGTAAACACAACCATATGTTTTCAGCGAATTCATCAAATTACTTAAAGTTAATAAAATCTTTTAAACTTAATAACTTACTAAAATAGCGTAAATATTACACTATTTTTTTTTTTGCAAAATTCTGAACCATTGATCTTAAAATTATTTAATTTAAATTTGTGTAAAAAAAAATTATTTAATTTAAATTTGTGTAAAAAAAAAATTAAGCGGACAATTTTTTCGAAGATAAAAGAAACTACAGAGATATATATTCAAGTTCACACTCTAATCCAACTGAATACTCATAAACTTTTTCGAAATTGCTTTTTCATTTTTGAAAATATTGAGAGTTTTCGGCACATCTGACGATGCTAACTACTCCCTTAAGATGTTAAGCAGAATATTTCAAAAAACATATTAAAAAAACTGCGAGTCTTGTTTTCGCAAAAATACAACACAAATTTTGAGTCAACGCAAGTCTCTCAATAGTTTTAAAAGTTAATCATAATCGAGCTATCTTAAATGAATTAAGCTTAAGAAAAAACCGCTATTTAACAAACAATAAACAACTTTTAGAGTTTTTCAAAATTCAAATAATCTTGGAAGAGAATAGTATGAAGTTTTTTTTCAGACTATAAAAATAAAATATTATTTCAATGGCCCTAATAAGCTAACCTTCAATTTTAACGATTTGATAAAAGAAAAAAGTGTTAAGGGCTACTCGTAAGTAGGTGTTGTAATATGGAAAGATGTCAATTATTATGGTATAGTTAAACTTGAGGTTGTTACATCAAAAACTACTGCATAAGTGAATCTTGGAAAAAAATGTTTCTAAATAATCTATTACATGTTTCACCCATAAACTTGGGCTACCAACATGGTAACGCGAGTATTCACTCGTTGCGCAAAATAAAAGCTTGGACTTTCTTCATTAACTGCCGTACTCAACTGACCTAAATAATATTAAATTTAACATGCTTGGGATTGGTTAGTATTCACAGTTAATAAAGGTGGCGGTCAGTTTAAAGAGAAAGAATTCTGAATTATTTGCAGAAACTAAGTCAGAGTGGAGCGAAATTTGAACTATATCAAAAGGCTGTGGGATTCATACCGGAACTAATTTACGAAATGATTAAAAGTAAAGATGGAAGTATCAACTATACCAAACCTTACAGAAACTTGTTTTATTCTAATCTAATAACAATTTTATTTGTTTATATTTATTCCGTTGACTCTTGAAATTATTTAACTTTTATTAGTGGAAAGCTGTTTCAATCAATATTCTAAAAAAAAACCATTTTGTTGATACGAAATTTGAATACTGAAGTTCAAGATAGGCTCTTAACTTTACTTGCAAAAATACCACACCAGATTCTGTGTGTAATTTTGAAGTTTAAGTTTTGTATCAGCTTAACATAACTTTTTTTTTTAGATCCACAAATAAAAAAACTGATTATTTTTTTTAAATGCCATAAGACAGTTTGCATTTAAAATGCTTATCAATATTTTATTTTAGTCCTCAAAAGTATCAAACTTTTTCTTATATTTTATTTTAGTTACTTTTTACAGGTGTTAAAAATAAAATCACATTTGAGATCGACTAATATTTAACAACTCCTTAACAGAATTATAAATATCACATATTTTGCTTAATTCTTTAAATAACTAATAACATTTATGTGGGTTTAAATTGAATTTCATCTTATGATTAAGGTTATTAACCTATTCTTGAGAACGTATTTAAACAATTCTAACTTGTTTCCACAAGACATAATAACGTCTCGAATTCTTTAATTACCTTTTTTGTGAATTATTTAAGCATTAACACAAATGTTGACCTACCTCATTGTTTATTCTAAAGACGTTTTATTCTTTTTGGTCATTTCATTATACATAATAAAATACCTCAAACTTTCAGTTTTTTTTTTGCATACCAAATAATTTCTATCTGCCTCGGAATCAAACTTTGGTTGGCATGTGGGGTCGTATTAGCCAGAGGTGGATTAGAGCTCGAAAGGCTCTTAAGACTTGAAATTTTGTTAATAAATACATATTATAAAATATAGAGTGTAAAAAGTTTATGATAAGTGATGGGCCAAATTCACTCTCTTTTTAGATCTATAGGCAATTGTTTAAAAAATATTTAATTGGTATTGATAAAATCAATTCATTTTTTATATGCAGAATACTCTTATAAAACACACTTTATAACTTTAACAAATTATTCTATATTCAAAAAAATTTTTTGTGTGAGATAAATAATTTGAAATCAATAACTTTTTTTGTTCCCCTAATAATTGAGTCGAAAACCATTTCTTATCAGTTTTCTGTGGTTTTTGCAGGTTTTCGTGTTTTGTTAAAAAAGTTGTCAGTTGAATTATTCTTGAAAATTTTAAAATTACCAACAATATTTTTCATATAATGAAATATTTTAATTTCAAAATCTAGTTTTGTTAAATAGACTTTTAGTTGAATACTAATTTTTACAAATTTTAGGACCATTTCTTAAAAGTTTTTATATCTTATATAAACAAATAAAAATTGGATAAATGAAATTAATTTCAAGTCAATATGTTCTATTATTCAAGAGATATCAGGTATTGAACATCAATTTTTACCAAATTTGCCAACTTTTTTTTGGATATTTATAAAAAAAATTGTTGAATATCGAAAATAATAGCTTCCGTGAAACTAAATAAGTTTGAAGCCAATATTTTAAATTTTTTATATTGTTTTTATTTTATGTTTGATTTTTTTTGTAGAAAAACTGTCAATTAGATTTTCTGAAAACTTTCTTGTATGTTGAAAATAATATTACTTATAAGATAAAATTTGTTTGAAGTCAATATCTCTAAGTTTTGAAAACATTTCGATTTTTCTCAAATTTGTTTCCAAATATTGAAAACAATATTTCTTCTATTTAATTGGCATTAGTTGGAAGCCATAATCTTAAATTATGGAAAAGATATTTGAGTCAAAAATCAATCAATTTTTTGTAAAAAAAAAACCGTCAATTAGATTTTTCTCAAATTTTACTGAATTTTGAAATTAATTTAAAGCCAATATCTTAAAGCATTAAAAAGATATTTGAGTAGAAAATCAATTTTTACTAACTTTTATTATTTTTTATCAGGTTTTAATTTTTTCTTAAAAAACTGTCCATTCGATTTATTTTCAAAATTTTACCGACTACTGAAAACAAATTTTTTTAAAATAAAATAAAATAAAATAATGTGGAAGACTTAATCTCAAAGTTTTGAAAGGATATTTGAGTCGAAATCCAATTTTAACCAACTTTGAGTAATATTTTTTTAGGTAGGTATATATTTTTTTTGATAAAAAACTGTCAATTTTACCCGATCTTGAAAACGTTATTTTTCGTTGCACAAAATTGTTTTTGAGATAAAATAATTTTTTGTTCGTACATTTTTCAAGGTGACAAATATTTTTATTCAGTTTTTTTTGATTAATAACAACGTCATTTCAATTTTTTTCAAAACTAAACAAGTTTTGTATTACATTATATAATATCCAATTTAATTGAAGTCACTATCGTTATTGGTTCTTGAGATATCTAGAGTCCCCCAAAATGTTCACTCTTTGTAAATTTCTATAGTAAGAAAACCATAGACGCAATTTTTTTTGAAAGTCATTTCTGCATTTTTCTGTATTAATATCTGTATGAAAAGAGGTATTTGATGTCGATATATCTCTTCCCAAAAGAACGTGTACACTCGCACACAGATATCTCTCTAAAAATCTTTGATTTAGATTCTAAGGACCTTGAAACATCGAGAAATGTAAACATTTTCAATTCTACAAATCGGATCGATTATAATAACTTCCTGCGGGAAGTTTATAATTTAAGAAAAAAAAAAGATTTTTTAACGGCCTTCAATGTTGAAAACATATCCTGAAGTAAACATTTTGTATTTAATCCAAATCTAATTACCTTTTATTTTGAAAACAGTTACGCAAATATTACATTTTCTAAAAAAACAGAAAATTTATTATTTTTTTACTATATAAAATTTTACAATCAGTAAAAAAAATTCCCTCAAATATGAAAGTAACTTTAGGTTTGAAAGTTCTACGAAAGCTTTCAATCAGGTAACTTAAAAATTCTACCTTAGTTGATTTTATGTTTTCAAAGCCCTGATGCTTCTTAATTTGCATATGTCAATTTTTCAAAAAAAACCCTAATGTCTGTTTCCCTCGAAGCCCCTTTTAGACTTATTTCTAACACTCCAAAATGCCCCAATCCGACCCTGGCAAGAGCACGCAAAAATATTTAAAAACCTGTTCTCCGCAACCCACAAAGCCAATTAGCACTCTGGATACTCTCAAAACCCAAAATTGACAAACAAAATAATACCAAGAACCGGTTGAAGCAGGTGTGTCTTTTCTCTACACCTTACTCCATACCTGCTCACAGTAACAGTATTTTGTAGCAAGGTACCTACTTGTAACTGTAATGATTTGTTGGAATAATAAATTTGGCGCCAAAACAATTCTTATACCACAATAACAAACATCTCATTTGTAATTTGACGACAGACGTCATTTGATTCATATTTTACTCGAAATTATTTCTGAGTAATATTTCGGATTTGTGATACAAAGAAGGCGTGTTGCTAATCTACGTTATATCAATTAAGTGAATTAATTTTTAATTTTCCACGTCATATTTTTTTAAAGAAACAGAAAAACCCAACTTGATGAAATACTTAGCCAACAAAGGGAACTACCACCAACAACGTCCCCATAAGTTTGAAAATAACCAAAGCAGCGTCATAAACAAAAGAAAGTAACGGAGTAATCGACAATGACAATTGAAAAAATTTCAAATGAATCATCATTAAAATTGTGTCAATGACCTAAATATCGCATGAGATTAAAAAGTAATTCATAATAAAGAACAAATTGTGATTTCTTTGTTTTTTCATATTTTTTAATTTTTTTATTGATTTTTCAGTTTTTCCTTTATTATAAAAATAAATATAATATAAAATATTTTTCGTTAACTTATAATTTATAAATTATTTTATTTAAAAATACATTAACATACATGTGCTAATTTTGAATATAAACAAATAAAAAAAATAATTCTATTTCTGGACGAACATTTTTTAAATTTTCTTTTATTTTTTAATAAAATATAAAGAAACAAAAAACTTATATTATTTAACAATAATTTCATTTTATAATTTTTCGTTTTTGTATTCACAAATTCTATTTTTATTTTTCATTTCACTTCCAACTTCCCGTCGGCAATATGAAAACCAGGTAGCGTCAACGCCACAACAACGGTTTTTATTTCAGGATGAATTTCGATTCATTCTCTCGCCTTTTTATTAAAGTCGTCCTTTCCTGAAGGATCCTTATTTTCTTTTGCTCTTTTTCCTGTGATAAATTTTTATAATTCGATTTTCGGCTGCTTTTAATTTTTTGATTTGCTAATTTTTGAATAGTCCTTTGAATCCTCGATGTAACGTTTGAGGGCCTCGAGCAGGATCATTGCAATTAGCTTTAATTGAAGTTCACGCATTTTTAAAATTTGTTTTTCTTTTTCTTTGGATTTTCGAAGCAACACTTCCTGATCCGGGATATAGAATGCCACAGCCATTTTTTTTTTGTTTATAATTAATTTAAAGTCTTTTCTGTTTTTGATTATCAAAATAATTTTCACTACGAGAATATTTTTACGTAATCGTAAATTTCACTTTTATTAGCTCTCTTTCTTAAATATATTCGGCCTCAGCGCACAACCTTTTCGTTTGATGATTCAAAACCAACTGAAGAAGTCAAAGAAAAATTGCTATGAAGTAGTACTCTCGAATATCATTCACTGAAGCCCGAAGTCGAACTCTTCTTAGATATGTTTTCTTTTTTGTTATTCTGGTCGTTCAACAGCGGCGGTGACGGTGGCGGCTCTTTTTGTCCTAAAATCATCCCTGATTCGGTTTTATGTAATAATGCTTTGAGAATTCAACACAATTTAATTTGGGGTGGTTTTGTTGGTTTGGTTTACTTTGGTTGGGCTTCCCGGTTTGGTAACAATGAATTAACTGTTGTTGAGCGTTGGTAGAGGTGAAGTAGGTGAAAAAGGGAAACAACAAAAATTGTATGGACAAACGTTTCCAAAAGAGCGTTCAACAAATGTCATTCACAACAAAGCGTATAGCTTCTCGTCGCGTCGGTCGTTTCTGTCGGTAGTCGAGTTAGGCAACAACGTGGTAAGCATTATGCTATGACAATCTAGCTTCTATTCTAGGTGGTAGGAAGGCACTCTGTAGGTATAAGAACTCAACTTGGTTATCCAGAAGCATGGTTGATAGCATTTCCCCTTCCGGGTAGTATCTTATAGAATTCCCAGTGGTTCCTGGGAATGTACATAAGGTACATCTCACTCTGTTTTATGTATTTCTAGGCAGAAAAAGGGAATAAAAGAACAGTGCGTAAGGTTAAGACGTTTTCCATTATGCTTTTCGTATATTTTTATTTTGGTTATGGAAATGATTTTGGGAGTTGATGATATAAGTCTTAGGGTTGGAGACAGATTTTTTGGGATAGATTTTGAAGGAGAATATTTGATTCATTATTTTTTTTTGTGTATATAGAAATATTTTATGCATATGTATATAAGAGTAGATAGAAGGAAGGCGTGTTTTGAACTGGTTCAGCCTTGATCTGGGGAGGAGCTCTATGAAAGCAGCTACATTAATGGGCTAAATGGGGTAAAGTATAATACAAATTGGATACTTTTTGCCCTTAAGTTGGGACAATGAATCATCAATGGGTGGATACAAAAGGAAAACCTAGTCCTGGTAACTGACTAATAGAATAGAAGCAAATAAACGGAAGGCATCTTGATTGAACGGTAAAGTTTAATAATTATTATCGTGATTGATTTAAATGTTGGCATTTGTTTATAATGAGTCATTGTTAAATTTGTTTCTTATTTGAATAAATTGCAAAAAGGTTATTGACACCTAATTATATATTCATTGACTTTGGATCATGTGCTTTGAAAGTATATTATTTTGTTAATAACAATGTGAAATAGTGATGAACGTATATACATGTATAGAGTAAACATAATAACAACAAATAATAATTGTTAATATTGAATAATTTGCAGATTCAATGTATATAAAGATATTTTACAAATTTATCCGACAGTTGGATGGTGTTTTGATTATTTCTATTGTGCAACAAAAATTAACCTCAAAAGGAACAGAGTTTTTGTTTTAATTAAAAATAGTTTTGATGACATAATTGACATTTACAATATTGTTGCATACTTGCTAAAAAAAAACAAATTTCCCTTCCGATTACAAAATCTTTCGCAAAGACCGTCAAACTGGTCAAATTAAAGGAAAAGGAATTTTGTTGGCTGCTCAATCAAGTAGAGAAATTAGACTACCTTATAATTCTTTCAAAATTAATCAGATTTGTGTTTGTGTAGGTCTATTTATTCAATCTTTTAAATGTATTCATTTATATGTATATTTTCGTATCATATATCCCACCTTCATCTCAAAATGTTTTGTATGAGTCTAACATTAAAAATAATGTAGATATTGCTAATGATAAAGATGCAAATTGTTTTTATATAAATTGAAAAATCTCAGATGACGAAAAGCAAATGTTTCCTTATAATGTTGTCAAAGATTATGATGTTATTGATAGTTTATCAGCCTTAAACACGTATCAAATCGACAATATTTCTAATTTTATGGACGTATTTTGGATTTAATTTGTATTGATAATTCCATTGAAGCTCAATGTAATGAACCATCTTATAAAATGTTATAAAATATCCTTTATCACAATGCAATTGAAATAGTTTTTAATTTTTCCATTTTGAATGAATCTAAATCGAAAAATATCTCACAATTGTATGATTTTAAAAAAGCTGATTATGATTCCATAACAACTTATTCAAACACAGTAGATTGGCAACATATCTTAAGTGGTAAAGATAATTAACAAGCTTTTACTCTGTTTCGGAACATTTAAGATTTAGCAGTTTCTTCTCACGTTCCTAAAAAAACTTTATTTAAAAGTCTAAATAAACTTATTTGGTTCAACAAAAGTATATCATGACTCAAAAATGTCATGAATAAACTTTATAAAATTAAAAAAGTTTCAATTCGTTTGAACAATTCAATCAAATTAGAAGGGAGTATAAGTTGTTGAACAAAATTTTATACAATTGTATAGTTTTTGGTAATTTATTAGCACGAAAAGATTTCATCTAGCATAACTTATAATAATGTGTTGTCGGATGCTATTAATATAATTTGCAATAACTTCGCGTCGTTTTTTCAATCTTATTTTATTAATCTCAAATTAAACTATGCTAACACAATAAATTTACATCCTTTGGTTGATCTTGGTAATTTGCAATTATCTGTAGGCGATGTCTTACAAGTACTTTTATCTCTTGAAAAAAGTTTTTCTTTTTCAACAGACAATATTCCATCCATTCTTTTAAGTACTTGTGCTAAAATACTCCCTACACCACTTTGTAGAATATTTAACCTTTCTTTAAGTAATGGTGAGTTCTTAGATGAATAAAAATACTCTATAAGCACCTTCATAAATCAGCTACAAAAATTTAGATTGAAAATTGCAAAACTGCAGTTAATTCTTAAGGTTTTCGAAGCTAAAGTAAAAAACAAATTGTGTAATCTTATTCACAATAACATTTTAGTTTACCAACATGGTTTACTACAAATTTATAAATATTTAAAATGTTTGTCTATCACAGGTGCAAATGCGTTCTCAAGTCGACACTATTTACATAACTTTTTCAAATGCTTTCGACCGCGACTTTTTCAAATAATTTCACTCTCAGCTTCTTATGTGGATAAAGAGCTATTAAGCAGGTAGAAAACAGGTGGTAAAAATTGATAATGCCTTATCTAAGGAAATTACAATTTTTCGCGTGTTCCTCAAAGTAGTCACCTTGGACCACTTCTTTTTATCATTGTGATTAACGACTTACCCTTACATCTTACTTTTTCTTAATGTTTTCTATTTGCTGACGATTCGAAAATATTCAGTTCCATAAATTCACTTAACGATGCAAAAAAAGTTCAAATTGATTGATATGAATATGATTTTACAATTGATTTGAATATTAATACATACATAAATTTGTTATAATGCTATAAGTAAATTATGTATTTTATTTGTATGTTATGTATAATTATTAGTCTAAATCGACTATGTAACTTTTAAGACGAATAAATAATACAAAAAAATAATATTTTTGTTGACAATTTAAAAGACATTCAATTAATTTCAATTCGAGCAAAATCTGACGGAATACTTAAAACCCTTTTGTTTACTTTGCTGATACTTTAAAAATGGTGGCTGTGTCACAGTTATATCAACAGTAAAAAATATTTGTAATACTTTTTAGCATTGGTGAATTAATTTTTCATAAATATTTCATTTATGATCAAAATGTGTATCACGAAACTTCCCGACATAAATACAACTAAACAAAAGAGTTGAGGTGCGAACTTTATGTAAAAATATGTTTGACGGAAAAAGAGTAGGTTGAGATAAAACGTTTCGAAGATCATTTTGTGCAAAAGAAAATGAGGTTAATTAAAAATAATAAATATAATAAAATCATTTATATAACAAAAATTGTAAGTATTTTGGTGCAAACTCCGTAAATTAATTCTTACTCCATTTTTCCGCTTAAACAGAAATATCATATTCTAAAATATCACTATTTTCAAATAGGTAATTTGAAACTCTTTATCTAAACTTGTTTTATATTCTCATTTTAAGCTTAAGAACACTACATTTGATGGTTTTTGTTGATACAAAAATATTGGCCTAAGAAAATTGTAACTGAAAAATAATACAGCTTCTAGAATATTTAAATTTTATTTTTGTGTGTTCGTTTTGTTACAATCCTATGTTAAAAGGGGTTTAAACTTTTGCTAGGAACTACAATATTATTAACTTTCCATAGGAAGTTATAGCAATCGATCTGATTTATCAAATTGAAAATTTTGACATTTCTCATCTTTTCAAGGTCCCTAGAATCTAATTTTTGAAGAGAAGTATGTACGAATTTACGTCGGTTTTAAGTTATGGTGTAGATGCGATTCAGCAACAGGTTACATATTCGAGTGTGATCTATATACAGGTAAACGAAGTTCTGGAATTGAATATGGCTTTCTTTAATCAGTTGTACTTCAGCTTACAGAAAAGCTGGAAGGCCTGGGATGCCAAATATACATCGACAACTTTTTCAATTCACTTTTGCTTTAATATCAGCTTATTGGCCGGAATACGAAGTCGTGCAGGACGATTCGAACAAACCGAAAACATCTTCCAAAGACTGCACCAGTTGATAAAAAATGAAAAATGTGGCATTTACAACACAAGATTTCAAGGCATCACATATGTCATATGTTAGAAAAGAAATTAATTTCGTTCCCAAAATTTTTGTATAACAAAAATATGAGTGGAGTAGATCTCATAGATCAACGTAAGGTTTGCTGCGAACTTGATCGAAGATCAAAAAACAAGTACTACCTTCGACTATTTTCTGATCTTTTTGACATTTTGGTACGTGAAGTAAACTTCACGACGCAAAAAAATGGAAAGAAGTCTATTGACCAGCCTGCAGTTCAAGTTCAGACAGGTTGTAGGTCGGAGTTTGGGAAGTGATTTTACCGTCAGACAAAGAGGCAAGAAATTGGTTTTCAGAGTATCACAAATAAAAAAAAAACATTTTCATGTCTAACAAATATATAAAAACGAAATAAAAACCAAAATGCACATTTTCATTTACCGACTATAGGAACATATTTGTCCCAAAACAATTCAAATTACAATTTCTAAAATTTTCATTTTCAAATCTGATTTTTAGAAGCTCAGTTGATCATCCTAAATATCTTAAATGATCTTATTTAGTCACATAATGTTATGGTCGTGAAAGGGTTAAAATTCAAGAACCAGTAAAGATATCGACTTCAAAAAATGTTTTTATACATAAAGCAGAAAATTGCAAAAGCTACTCTAAAAAAATAACATGTACAATTATTTTTATAAGGTGAGTGGATGGAATGGTCCAGTTGACAGTTGGAAATTCCAATCAAAAGGTGTGTTTAAGCGTTTTTCTTTTGTTTATGTTTACGTTTTTTAATCAAAGCCAATTAGCGTTTTACTAGTAAGCATAGGTTCAAAATGTTGAACTACATTTGTAAATCGTTAAATACTTAGCAAATTGCGAAGTTTTTAACTCTTACTCTAGCGATTTGAAATAAATTGTATATTATATATTGTGACATAATACCAAACTGATTATTTTCGAAAAAGTCAAAAATACTGAAAATAAAATTATTTGGCACTTCGAAAAATTTACGAACAAAAATGATTTTATCTCCAAAATAATTTTATTCAACGAAAAATAAGGTTTTTCACATCGTGCGAAATTTGTTAAAAATAGATTTTGACCTAATCATCCTTTCAAAAATTTAAAATATTGGCTTCAAACTAATTTCATCTAATATAAAGTACTATCTTCGACATTCAGTCACAAAAATATTGTAATAAATATTTTGTTAATGATTTAAGCAAATCAAATTGACAGACAGATTGAAGTTATAAGTGAGGGTAGCTTTCCCAACCTTGGTTCTTTTTTAACAATATATAAAAATAAATATTTAAAAGTATTACAAATTAGAACATGTTTCCCAATATATCTGTGTTTGATACTCTCCGAGATGTGTAATTCTTAAAAAGTACGCAATATCATCATACTTTTTTGTAAATATTTTAAGAAACATGTATTTCTATATGTATTTCAATATTGTTATCAAAAATATTTTGTAATTAAATAATTTGCTTCAAAGTTTGATTTTACCAACACCAGGGTTTTTTCCTCCAACATCCAAAAATGATTAATCATTGAAAATGTTCATTTAGTGAAAGCATATTTTTCAGAAAAGTCAACAAACACTTCTTTTAAATAACATCTTTTATGTACAAGTAAATATTTAAATCGAAGTTTTTAAACCGCAATTTCTTAAATACGATATACAAATGTTTTGCATAGAAAACAAATTAACAAAAAATAGGAAATGTTGCGTGCACTAACAAAAATTGAATGCAATTTGAATGTAAATAAAAAATAAGAAATTAAAATATATGTTCGGAATTCCATAATTTCTTTTAATATTTGCTTACTTTAAATAAAGTTTTTTGTAAATGCAAATAAGTTCCAAATTTGCATGTTTTTGTTTTAATTTAATTTATTTTCAACATTGCACCGATTTTCATATAATCTAAATAATTTTTATTTTGCAATACAAAAATTTACAATGCAAAGTTAATTTTTTCTTGAATCCCTTGATACCATTTTATGTCAATTTCGCTATCATCACAGTTCACTTAATACATTCTTTAAATAATTTAATAATAAGATAAGAAAACTGTAGGAGTTACATATAGTCAGCATAATTTCAAATTGTTATGAATTGGATTTCTTTTTCAATGTACACACAATTTTTTATATTATTGGAAACAAAACAAAAGTATACCTAGACATATCCAGAAATTTTATGAAGAGGAATTACACAACAAAAATTATGTCTAAATGCAAAACCTACATGCCAGGTAAATTGTAACAAATTTTAATTGTTTCGAAATCTTCAAATCTCTTCTATGAACATAAAAAATATTCTGAAAATAAATCTTTATTTTTTTAAATGTCGGTCGAATTCAATTTGGTATCAATTTGTTAATTGCTAAAAATCTTTTTTTTTTGTAATTAAAAAATTCTAAAGTAAAACAATAGTTTAAAAAAATAAACCCTATTTTTTCTAAAACGACATGGGCAAAAATCAATTTTCCAAGAAATGAAAATAAAACCACTCAGGTGTTCCAAATCACATACTCATGTGAAAATCTAAACCAGCAAAATTAATACTGTGACTCATCAAACAAAAGTGATCTTTTTCATTAACACCCAACGTACAATTAAAAATATTCCAAAACAGTTTTGAAATCTTTAAGAAAATCAATTCTATTGTTTTATTTTCTTTTAATTACTTGAGTCTAAGAGAATTCTTAAAACAATAGAATCTTCAAAACAATGCCCATCCAGATGCATTCGGACCTTTTTCTATTATTTTAGTTTTTATCAGGTATCTCTACCTTTCTCACTATATACAAAAATTTGAATCCTGTCTGAACATGAATCAACGTGAGAAAAATAAATGTGAAATCATATCCCTAGTTTTCATAGATAACTATAAATATATATTATCTTAGAAATCGAAAATAGAAAGTGTAATAATACCTGCATCTATTTTAAATAGCTATACAATTTTGGGGTCTGGTTCCAAAAGGAGATGTGGGAGGTTCCTCAATTCAAAGAAAGAAAAACGTACAACATTTTTATAGAATTTTTGTAATATAAAACATAACCTATTGTCAACAACTTTTCCGCTTTATAAGCAAAAAAGAAAATGCAATAAGAAAAAAGTCTGAACACAGCAGTTTTAAAACAAAATGTTCAGTTTCGAACTTAATACGAGTACACTGATTTTTAAAATAAAGTTATTTTCTAGGTATTTTCATTTATTCGAAAAAAACTCCGAGTCTTAAAAGTGCCATTTCTGATGCTTATTTATTTCGCCAAGTGCAAATAGTGCTCTTCATTGAAGATAATTGTAAGACAACCCGGGTCAATTTGTATGCATTGTTGGATCCCAACTAGTAAAAATACGATGACGTTGCTGGTAATTGACTAAATTAAAGTAGTTTGAACTTTAAAAGCCTTAACACCAAGTCTTTATGCAAAATAAGGCGTATTTTAAAATATATTGACGAAAAATCGACAAACCTGGGCTTTCAACAACACAAGAGGCTACATAAGTTTTTTTTTGAGCTTCAGTTTACATTCTTTACACCACTTGTATAAAAACACAAACATTTTCACCAATTTCACTATTGCGAGCCAAACACGTGATAACGTATGGTTGGCACCGAGCCCAATACGTATAATCAAAAATTCCGGATAATAGAAGTATTTTGTTAAAAAACAAAACTACAACTAAAACAAACTTTAAATAATTTAATAAAACTTAACAATTCAAAGCTACAAAATAACAAAATGTGTTGAAAAGGACTTATTTACTTAAGGTGGCGCTACATTTCGGGGCGGACCTAGACCTTAACCAACATGAGCCTCCAGCCAGGTCCCTAGCTAGCTGTCTCCAGTTTCGCACGCCAAGTTAGTTAAAGTTGGACTTAAAGAACTTTTTTTTTAAGGAAAAATTATAGAAATATTGTTGAAAGTGATTTTACTCGTTCTTTTTCTTTGATTACCCTGAATATTGTTAACTTGCATTATAACCTGTTGCATTATTCCAATACATTTCTTCTCTTCTAAAAAACTCAAAAGTGTAGACCTTGCCTTAAAAGCATCTACCATTAGACTGTTTGAAATTTCCACATCATCAGATTCATCCCAAAGAACTTCAAGCTTTTTATCAAGGTTGTTATTTACCATATAAATTATTTTGATCTTTGATGAAACAATAAATCGTGAAGCATTCAGATGTGAGCCTACCCAATTTCTGATTGCATTGACATCAAAATCCTATGTCATTTTCATAGTTTATGAAGCCTCGTCAATGACATTTTTTTATAAGGAAGCTAAGAAAGATATTAAGTTGTGCCAATCATTTCAGAACATCACTGCTAACCAAATAGGATTTAGAAATACCCAATAAACCATTCTTGATGTTAAAAGATTGAAAAAATGAAAAATTTATCCGATTTTGTGAGCTTACTAGCCTTCCATTAATAATGGCACTTTAGACTTCTAATCATGCCATGGTCCCTTGGATGAATCAGAGATGTGCAGTTTGGTGGACAGTATGTTTGGAGCTTTCAAATTACTAGCGTCTAAGTAGGCTATATAGTTATCAAAAAGTAATAAAGCTGTGGAGTTTCTGTCAAGATTGCTTTTTTCCAGGTTTTCTTTTCCTTCTGGGACAAAGTTTTTATTAACTCCCTGTTGGCTTTATAAATAACTGGAATGTCACCAGCGTTTTTTAAACTCTTAGATCATAAATTTACGCTTATTATGAGTTCCTGAAAGCATTACAAATTAGCTCATGGTTTTAATTCTATATTTCAATGAGTTCAGACAATTCTTCCACCAAAAGTCTCCATAGAAAAGCGAATGTTGAACTGATTTCTGATAGAATTTGTAAGCTTACAAATAATTTTAATATCAGCTGCGAAAGTTCTGAGAATTTTCTCATAAACCAACTTCTTGCATAATCTGTGATATATTTTAAGTAAAACTATTGCGTTTTTTTTTTCTTTTTGGTTTATGTTAATGGTTTTTTATCTGTTTTGTTAATTTATTTATTTGTTTAATTATTTGTATGTTTATTTATTTATTTCTTAATTAATTTATTTTAGAATTAATTTATTGCTTATTTATTTAGGTGTTAATTTATTTTTGTTTGTTTGATAATTTATTGTTAATTTGCTTATTTGTTAAATTATTTATTTTTAATTTATTTATGTGTTAATTTATTTAATATTTTTGTATTTATTTATTCTTAATTTATTTATGCATGTATTAATTTCTATTATTATTATTATTATTATTATTATTATTATTATTATTATTATTATTACTATTTTTTATTTATTTATTTGTTTATTTTTTTAAATTTATTATATGTTAATTTATTTATTAATTCTTGATTATGCTTATATTCAATAATTTGCTTGATAAATTATTAATTTTTCATTTATTTATTTGCCTTTCTTGTATATATTTATTTATTTAGCTTATTCATTATGCTTTTACATTTTAATTATTCATTATTATTCTCTAATTGTTTTATGTAAATTAAAAATATTCTTTTTCTGGTTTTGCTTATTGTAATACTTTTTTTTGTAATATTTTGAATGAAGGTTTTTTTCGTATTTTCCTTCGATTTTCTTCTTAACTATTTATTATATTTTTTTTTTTCCCAAGATAATGTTTCAGTTGTAAGATATAATTATCAAATCTCTGAATTGTAAAAATGAGCGGTCCTAGACTTTTTTGAAAATATTTTTTTACGTAATAAAGAAACTAACCTAAACCTTCCACCAAAAGTGTCGCAGCTTCGTATTCAGCAGATTTGTTGTATCCTGTTGCTTTGAATTCCGTGACAGTTTTTGGATTTTCTCAGCCAGCTTTCAAAAATATACACATCAGGTGCTATGTTTAAATTCTCATGAACTAATTTAACCTTTTCCATTAGTGTATCGACTTTGGGATTCTCAGCTTGTTTAAGAATTTTTTGAAAACTATCTGCAGGAAATTTAAAAATCGTTACTAAAGTTACTAAAACTTCCGATAAAAAAATATTGAAATTAGTTCGATTTTTCGAATTAAAAATGTTGACATATCTCCACGTTTCAAGGTCCCTACATTCTAAAAGTGCGTGTTTGTGTACATTCTGGAGTCTTATTTTAACTTTCTCAGGAACAAGTAAAGATATCGACTTCAAATAAATTTTATTTATACAGATAATAATGCAGAAAGATGGAGAAAGGACTCTCAAACAAATTGATTCTGTCGTTTTTTGACCATGAGCAATTTTAAAAAGAGGTGAATATTTCAAGATCCAATAACGCTAGAGACTTGACTTAAATTTATGTTATATATTGTAACGGTGGTACCAAAAAATATATTTTTGGAAAAAAAATCAGTTAACGGTTCTTTTTTATAAATCAAATAAACTGAAAATATTGTTTTCTATATTCAGCAATAAAAAATTAAAATCTTTACAAAATAGTATAGAAAATTGGTAAAAATTGATGTTCGGTTTTCAATATCTAGATACTTAAAAAAGACTTTGACTTTAAATAAGTTTCATTTATCCAATTTGAATTTGTTAATAATTTTTTATAAGAAATAAAAAACTTTTAAGAAATGCTACTAAAAATTAGTAAAAATTGGTTTCGATTAAAAATTTCGTCAGCAAAAATAGATTTTTGAAATCAAACTATTTCATAATATGCAAAATATTATTGATAAGTTTTAGATTATTTTTTATAGAAAAATACAAAAACAACACAAAACTGATAAAAAATGCTTTGACTCAAGTATATTATTAGAACAAAGAAAGATATTGAATCCAAATTATTTATCTTACACAAGGTATTGTTATGAATATTTCGTTAGAGTTTCAATCTAGACAGACAGGATGCGAAGTTATAAGAGTAGGTCGCATCCCCATTCTCTTTTTTAAATAAGTAGCCCGAGCCGCATCTAAAAAATGACAATTTGAGATGAAGAAGCTTTTACAAAAATTATTATAAAATGTTCCGAGTATTGAAAGTGGAATTTCTGCATATTTACATGTGTCGCCAGCACCACGTACAAATAGGCCTCATCACTGAAGATGATTTTAAGAAGAACCGGATCACTTTTTATGAATTATTGAAATCTGACTATTCAACGTTGCTGGTAATGGTGATTGACTCTATTTAAGTCTTGTGTTAACTGAACTTTAAATTCTATGTAGAATATTATTACATCATATTCTAGATAGAATTTAAAGTTCAGGTTGTCTTAGGAAATTATGATTCCAAAGATCGACGGAAAATCAACAAATATGTATTTTCTTCAAAACAACAGGCTGAACCAGCAATGTCTTTTATGTTTTTGAGCTACGAAGCACACAGTTTCCATTCTTTACATAACTTATTTGTCATGAAAACTCAAACTTGTCCACTATTGCCAGCCACAACGGTGCAAAATTGTCACCATTTTGTGGGGAATTTCAACTATTTTAATTCTTTTTTCCTTCATTTATCCTTAAAGCCACAAAAATCTTGATCTTGACTTTCTTAAATGGGAAACAAATCGCATTCATTAGCTGAAACCAACACCAGCTTCACATAACATTGTAATTGGTCTATAGCTCTCAATTCTTCATAACAAAATAGATAAACAAAACAGAAAACAATATTAAATACCAATCGCTTTATTCTCGTATCTTTAAAACATCATCCTGCATTTTTTACTTGCGACATATAGGAACTATATGGCAAGTTTTGCATTCGTGCAAAATTTCGAACTCGAGATTTTAATCAAACATGATATTACGATGGTAGAGAAGTCGAAAAAAGTGGGTCCCGCGATTCCGTCCGGTCGGTTTTGTCTGTCTGTCCACGCTCCTACAGCCTAAACCATTGGGTCGATTGAGTTCAAACTTGGAAGTTAAGGTTTTGAGCAGATTCGCGTTAGGCGTTTTTTTCATTTTTTTTTTAAGATCAAAACTAACAGTGGCCCCCATACAATTTTTTTGGTCAAAAACCGAAAATTCGAATTTTCTCAAAAACAAACCGATAGATTTTTTTAAAATTTTCTCTAAAATTTTATTTTTTGACTTGGCTTCTTTTTATAAGAAAACCATATTTTTGTATTGCTCAGAAAAGGTACCACTCATAGAACCGTTATTTTGTTTTTTTAATTTTCTCAGCAACTTATGAACTGATTTTAATAATTTGTTTTCTGAATAAGCTCCTATATTGCCTTAACAATATTTGATTAACAAAAATGCATTTTTTAATTGTTTGGATTTTTTAAAAAATATTGAATTTTTATTTTTCAAAACTCTATATCTCAAAAACGGGTCAACAATTTTTTACGAAATTCAAACGTAAGACGTATATTTTTAATCGCTAAACAACTGCATTCCAAAAATATTTTTAGAACAAAATTGGAAAATTTTATATATAAAAAATTAATTAAAAAAAAAACATCTCTAACGATTTTCAAAATAAAAATTTGAAAAATCAACGGTTTTTTTATTTATAAAATGGCATTTAAATTTTTGAAGACAAACTTATTTTTCAGGTAAAATTTTGAATCTTAAAATATTATTTTTTAAATTATTATTTTAACTGTGCATGAGCCCGAAAGAGCGCATTGTTTTGACAAAATTGTAATTACATTCCTATCTTTAATCCAAATTAATGCATTTGGTACACATTTATATGATATATTTAGTTAACAATCTATTTTAAAGAGTCTATCAAGAAGTATTATCTTGGTAATATTGAATACCTATGTGATTTTAAAATATTATTCTTTACGAATAAGGTTGTTTCACTTATGATTTACTGGCCTTCGCCTATATAAAAAAAATAAATACTTAGTACCTACAAGTTAAAGAAACTTGCCAGAAAGAGTAGATATATGTATTTTTTATTAGAATCACTTTTTCAACGCATACACATTGTACCTATTTATAAAGGTATTACGTACAACTCCTACAACTAATGCTTACGTGTCACTTCTTAACTAAAATCCAAAACGCTCAAGAGTCTGACTGTAAACAACACATGAACAGCAATTTCTTGTACTTGTTGGTATGCTTGTTTTTTAAAACTTTAGTGAAAAAAATAGACTGAACATAATAACTCCATGTTTGCGCTGAAAACTTAAGAAGGAATGTAGTATGTACCTTCTAGCCACCAATAACATTCCTTCATTATCATCATAAACATGTCCTTATCTATCTATCTGCATAAAGATAAGCACGCCAAGTGAACTATTCTATTGGCGTTTTAGACATCTACCTGCTACCTAACTACACAATCAATAGGCGATCGCCTTGCAATTTAAACATTCATGGTCTGCCTCCATTTTATCTTATTTATTTTCCATCCTGGTTCTTCTAATATGAAATTACAATAAAGCTATCTAAAGGAAAAAAGCTTTTAAGGAACAAGTTGAATCTATATGAATCGCATTGTAGCTTTATAGTTAATAGAAACCATTTTTCATATACAAAGATCGTACCCAAGTAAATACAGACTAATGAATGTAAATAAAACAAATATCGGTAAAAGATCCTAAACAGCTGACTAAAGCATGCAAAAGTTTGTTTCATCCCCTTATTAGATACAATATTAAGCCATTTTGTTTGTTATATAAAGTGCACTGATATAAATAAAACAAAAACAAATTCATCAACCTTCATATGGAAGCTCCTTATGTGAAAACATATACGAGGATAGACTCAAATAAAATGAAGGAAATTGTGTTGACTTTTTGGGTCGAAAATTAATTATCTCCCTTATTCTGCTGGCTGCTTATGGGAATGGGAATAATATTTTTCTCTCGCTCCCGCTGAACTTCTCCACTTTCAAAACTAACGCCACACCAACGACTCGGCATCTGGTCGCCCTAAAAGTTTCTGCTCATGAGAGTACTATGGTTTTCATATACAAAGATCGTGCGGTTTTTTTGACAATTCAAATGGCATTTATATCTTTGAAGCCAAACTTATTTTGCAGGTATATTTTTAAATCTCATATAAGTACTTTTTTAAACAGACTCTTTGCATACAGGAGCAAGTTCGTGCGACCCAGTCGTGCATTTTATTTTTCTTTTATTCTATTCTTCCATTTTTATCTAAACTATTTCCACTCATGTGGGTGGGCGAGCGAATAAATTGGACCATTTTCCATTGGTTTTTATGTGTTTTCTCATTTCCATTCGACATAATTTCTTTTATAGTTTTATGGCCGTGAGTGTGTCTTGCAATCCTTTTTAACGGTTTTTATCGCCAAATATGACATCAGCGATGTATACGAACATAGAAGAATTGACAGCGACATTTTATGGTTCAATTTCATTGCAAAGGGATTTTTCTATTCTTTCCCATTTTTATTTCCCTAAAAAACCATTTATTATGCATACGTTGAGATACTCTTCAAAATTTTATTACAAAACTGATAAGAAATTTGAAGAATTGTTCACATTCGAAGACGAAGTCGAAGAAGAAGAATTGAAATGCTATTTCACTGATTTAAGTTTTGCATATCAGTTTTGTTTTGCTTTTTATGTTTTTATTGCACCAAGTCTAAACACGAAACAAAACTTAAAAGATGTGTGGATGTGTGTCATTGATTAATATGACATAAAGTGGATTATTTGAAGACGTCATTTAAAATGATCTACAACCACCGCCATAATAACCTATTTTGACAAGTTGACATTTGCTGTGACACCGTTTTGTGTTTAAAACTGATGGATGCATCCCACTTTGATGACTCATAGATAATGCTGACCTAAATTATTATTTTACTAAAAATTATTTTATTGTTTTGTTGAGGAACCTAGTTTTTTTGTTCGTGTGTGTGTGTATAGTAATCTATTTGAATGTTTATTTTTCACACAGCATGTTGCAACGGTTACCCTGGATTAGTCATGCCTCATGCAACTCTATTCAACACACATCGTATAGAACGAAGAGAGAAAACTCGGTATGATGCACTTGCACCAGAGTCCAGAACTACTGGAGGCGTCGATCAGTCTGGAGTGTATTTGAATTGAACTGGAACTGGAAATATGTGAACCTGATATACAATACAAGTTGAAGATAAGTCCATTGACGTCAGTTGCGGACGATGAGTCATCATCGTGTGAAAGAAAATGCCTCGAAGAAGGAATTACAAAAAAATGAGAATTTTATTTCTGCTTAAATGATAAATGCAATCAATTGTCTAGAAGAAAGTTGCGGTTAGTAGATAATGAATTTGATTTGGAAATATTGGCAATTAAGCTATGGAAAGAATTTGAAACAAGTAGGTATTCGGCATCTAAAGGGTGATTAAATTTTAAGGGCCAATATTGAATGTGAACCATACCTCAACTTCATGATTTTTTCTGCATTTCATTTGACACTCATAAATTTCGGACAAATTCAATTTCAACTGTTCATGATAAATAGTTGAGCAATGCGGTACTGGTTTTTTAGGCTTATTAGGAATAAGCATAAATGCATATCTTGAACTTTCTTGATTTTATCGGAAAACTTTTGCAAACATTTTACCAATCCGGGCCTGTCAGAGATGTGAAAACAGAGCTGAAGGGCCGTCCATCTCTAATCGTCGTCGTGCTGAACAAATCCAACCCTCGTAATTGACTCAAGAATTAAAGCCTCTTGACCATTTCAACCGTTATAAATGCTCAGAATGTTGTGAAGAAATGGCAACAGTGGATGATTAATCACCTTTAGCGATGAGCCACATTTTAACATCAGTGGATTCGTAAATACACAGAATCTCAGCATTAGCGCGAACTATAATCCAAGAATAATTGTCTTAAAACCAATGCACCCAAAAAGAGAATTGTTTATGGGCTGGAGGCATCATCGTGCGCTATTTTTTAAAAATGAGGACGGTCTTGCAGTTACTGTGAATAGTGTTCGCTATCGAGAGATGATAACGAATTGGAAGACATAGATGTGGACGCTTTGTGGTATCAATGATGCAATTGGACGCCACGTTGATGTGACAACGTTGAACTTCTTTCTTTGGGGTTGTTTGAACAAAAAGGTGTCGATAATCCAGCAACAACTTAAGAGCTAAGCGATGAGTTAATTTGGCACAATAACGGCATAGAAATCAATTATGCCTCAGCTTCATTGAAAATTTGCACCATTGGATGGGAGTGTGCCGCCGATTTCGCGGTTAACCAATATTATCATAACAAAAAGAAATGACAATAATTCGTGTTTTATCGAAAATTAACATAGGTCATTAATATTTATTCATATTTCACATGAGAAATACTTGTATATGAGAAATTAATGCTAAATATTTTAATAAAGATTAATTGATAATTTGTTTAAAGCTTAGATTGGAAAATGTGATGATATTGTATTTTTGGGCTTTGTTGAAGAAGAACTCTTACTTTCACATCAGGAAGAAAATGTCCAAGCATAACATTCAGGAAGAGTTCTACATTAAATATTAAGCAACAAAAAGAGATAAGATATACATATGTATGTATATACAAAATCAAACAACTTTTGAAGGAAAGCAATGAGTAAAAAATTGACGACTGTCAAGTTAACACTACATTTTTCGAAATTTTTAAAACTGAGTATGCTGTTAATTGTAGCTTTTTTTGTTGTAAATTAGTTTTACAAAAAAAATTGTAGCTCGATGATTAAAAAAAAAAAGTGGTATGTAGTGCGAGGCTGATGTCAAGCTAGCACTACACTTTTTGATTTTGTTAAAAATAAGTACGCAATGAATTTACAATTATTTGTCGTAAATTAGTTGTGGAAAGAAAAAAAACATTTTTTACTTTAATTTTTGTTTAAAGGGGGTATTAGTGAGTGCGTGAAGCTAAAAATAAATAAATAAAATAGGTGGGGCAAGAGTTCTTTGAGAACCAGGGCTTAGTGACTTACAACTCTCAACCATTACTGTCTGCGAGTAATTGCAGGGATGGAGGGGACCTACAGTTTATATGCCGAATCCGAACAGATAATTTGAGAAAGGACTTTTTCATGACAGGAATTACTTTTGGAGAACTTGTCAATTAATCACAAGAGGCTGTACCCGTGAAAAAAAAAAAAAACTTAAGGTTGTACAGGCAGGGATTGAACCCAAGACCTCTCGCATGTCAGTGGAACGCACTAACCAATATGCCACGGGTACTACAGTGTGTAAAGTTAGTCCCCCTTTTTTCGATTTTCCTATATTGGAAAACGGAACGGTTTGTTCCGCATTTTTCCAAAGTTTTTCTTTGAAAAAACACCCAAAAATGGAAGTCTTAAATCCAAAAAACTGTTTTTGACCTAGCCCTCCGATTTTTGAAAATTGTTCCAGGTTATTCTGAACTTTGTTCCAAATTTTTGGACCTCTATGATCAAAATTTTAAAAGGTAAAAGAAAAATTTGTAAAAATACTAGCTCCCCTTTTTTCTAAATTCTTACTTTTTAGATTCTAAAAAGTGTTCTTTCAAGAACTAAGAGTCATGAAATGTTTATTAACTTCCAATAGGAATTTATTGTAATGGGTCCGATTTGTAAAATCGAAAATGTTGACATTCCTCGACGTTTCAAGGTCCCTAAAGTCGAAATAAAAGATTTTTAGAAAGATGCGTGCGTGTGTACGTAGGTTCGTACGTCCGTATGTTCGCGACGTTTTTTTCGTCTTCCATAACTCAAGAACCAGAAGAGATACCAGCTTCAAATAAATGATAATAAGGCAGAAATATGCAGAAAGGGCTCTCAAGAAAATTGCGTGGGTGGTTTTTTTTACCATTGTACTTTGAAAAAAAACTTGAAAATTTTGGTTAGGTAACCCAAAATATCTTACGAACCAAAAACGCTAGAGACTTCAATTAAATTTTATATAATATATTGCAACGTGATATGAAAGTTTTGAAAAAAATCCATTTAACGGTTTTTTTATAAATCAAAAAAACTCAAAAAAAAAAATTAGTCACCTCGAAAATTTTACGATTAAAATATGATAATGTTTTTGACATCTGGTAAAATTTTGAGAAAAATCGAATTGACAGTTTTTCTTATAAAAAATAAAAATCTAAAAAAAACATTACTCAAAGTTGGTCAAAATTGAATATCGATTTAAACATCTTTTCAAAAACTTGAAATTTAGGCTTCAAACTCATTTTATTTTATTAGAAATATTGTTTTCAACATTCTGAAAAACGTTGAAAAAATCGAATTGACAGTTTTTTTTACAAAAATTAAAAACCGAAAAAAAAAATTAAGAAAAGTTAGTGAACAGTGATTTTCGACTCAAATATCTTTGCAAAAATTTGAGATAATAGCTTCTTACTAATTTTTACTTATAAGAAATATTGTTTTTAACATTCTGGAAAATGTTAAGAAAAATCGAATTGACAGTTTTCTTACAAAAAATAAAAACCTAAAAAAACGTATAAAAGTTGGTAAAAATTGATTTTCGACTCAAATATCTTTTCAAAACTTTGAGATATTGGCTTTAATTTACTTTTATCTTTCAAAAAACATTAATATCAACATTCAGTAAAATTTTGAAAACAATCGAATTGACAGTTTTTGTACAAAAAATTAAAAACCTAAAAAAATTAACAAAAGTTGGTAAAAATTTACTTTCGACTCAAATAGCTTTTTAAAAATTAAAAATATTTGCTTCAAACTTTTTTATTTCACAGAAAATATTGTTTTCGATAATCAGCAATTTTTATATAAAAATCCAACAGTCCGTTTTTTCATAAAAAAATAAATCTACATAAAATAGTACGCATATTTGGTAAAAATTGATACGAGTACGTATAGACAAACTGTTAAGCAAGACAAATCGTCAGACGAGATGGGAAGTGTGGGTCGCATCGCAGCCTCTTCGCAGCGAATTTTTTTTTTCAAAAATCCAAAAAAAGTCTTTTATTTTTATTTTAAAGCCTACATTTTAATTAAACATGAATAAGCAAATGTACAGGACTTGGCATTATAACTTTATAAACCATTATTTACGCTGATGATCTAACTTTAAAAAATAATCTCAATTTCTTTTAATTCTGTAAACATTTTTTAGCTCCTCTTTTTAAGAAATCGAAAATTCCAAAAATATTCTAAGTTTAATTTCCCCCTGGTCGTGTCCAAATTTCGTCTGAAACCATAAAGCGAACAAAAACGAAAAAAAAATGTTGCCATCCTTGGTGCCCCCGCTTGAAAGAATTTAAAATTTTAAGCCAAAGCTATATTTTTTCAGCAAAACCGAAAGATCTTTTAGATTTCGACTATATTAATTAATAATGATTATGCCTACGTTAAAAAAAAAACATCCCCAACTACCCATTTACAAAACCCACTTTTAAAAATTATTTGTATATGCATAATCACTCAGATCAAATTGTTCCAATAATACATTCAAAAATATTCAAAAGAAGATTTTAAACTTTTTAGAATCTAAAAAAATATAAAAAGTTAGAATTTCGAAAAAAGGGGAGCTAGATTTTTTTTTTGAAATTTTGAGTTTATCTTTTAAAATTTTGATCATAGAGGTCCAAAAATTAGAAACAATGTTCAAAACAACCTGGAACAAATTTGCAAAATAGGAAAATTGAAAAATGGGGCTAACTGCACGCAATCACTACGCACCCCCTTTAAAAAAAAAAAATTAAAGCAAACAAATTTTTTGGAATTTTTTTCTTTCCACAAATAATTGTAAACAAAAAAGCTACAATTAACTGCATACTCAGTTTTTGAAATTTTGAAAAAGTAGTGCTAAACTTGACAGTCGTGAAATATTATATGATAAGTATTTTGTTGACAAAAATACATTACTTATGCAAAATGTATAATATCTTATGTAGTTAATATTTTTAACTTATGTTTTACTCAAAAGATTTAAAATATTTCTTTGTTTTTTTTTTTACTTTTTCTTTGAGTTTTTTTTCGAATATTTTTCTTTAGAATACTTATGAACTTTGATGATACAGTTTTTATACAGCAGCAACTTTAAGTAAAAAATCTAAATATTTCTGATGATATCTGTAAAAATCAAAGAGACTGTCCTTAAAATTAAAAAAAAAAAAAAAACATTTAAAAATTAGTATTTTAAGGTGGCTTATGTTTGAAAAATATCGGTTATTTACCCAAAAATTGTCTATGGGCTGGATAATCAGTTTGTTGGTGAAAACGAAATTATTATACAGAACAAAACGATAGTTTAAAAATAAACGTTAAAGCAAAAGCGTGTTATATTTATTTTATAGAGCAAAGCAAGCGATTGGAGTTCGTAAACACCATTAATGCGTGAAAAAAGTAAACCCCTTAAGTAAAAATTCAAAATCAAGAACTCAAAGAAAAATTGACAATGTGGTTTGATTTCAAAAGCAATTAAATAACACCTAGCGACTAACAGCGTCAAAAAGATGGACATCTTGAAGAAAGCCCGTCGCCTCAAAATTGCCAAGCACCAAAGTGTTTCATATCCTGCAGTTAAACATGACATAAAATCTTCGTACCAACATTCAATCTTAATACAAATTTACACGGGGATTAATTTTGATGTGGGTGCCGACAATGACTCCAAAAAAGTTTGGACTTTAATTAAAACAAAAATCAAAATTCAAAATTATACTTGAAACTGTCCACTGACATGCATTCAACCAAATTGGATTAAATTAGGAGATGGTTAACGTCGTAAGAAAAAAAAAAAAAAAGCAAAGTACCAAGAGCTATTAATAGGAACGATAGAATTATTCCTAGAAAGCAAAATATACTTTTGCCTAACATAAATATTCTATTTGGAACTCTATCTATCACATAAGGTATGTTTTATGAAACAAAATGTATGTTTGAATTTACATTTGATGCCAAGAACTATGCATTACTTAAATATTTAAGTTGATCATAAATATATATGCTTCGTATCAGCAAACGGTCCTAAGATTGTCAATGTAATGCTGCTACACTAGACGTATAATTGATTTTTGTTTTTATTTATTAAATTTTAATCATGGTTTTTTGCATTATTTTCCTTTTAAATTATTAAAATTAGAATAATTTTTGCGTGTTTATATTTTGATTAAGCTACGAAAATTAGGGGACTTTTATTAAAAGAATTATTATATAATTATTTACATTAGTTAACACTAAAAATTTTAAAAACTTAAAACATAAATATTGTTATTGATTTTTACTTTAAACAGATTATTATTATATCGTTGTTAGGTCTGATTACTTACTTACTTACTTAAGGTGGCTACAGTCCTGTGTGAACTAGAGCCTCACCCAACAAACTTCTCCATCTAGCTCGGTCCCTAGCTAGATGTCTCCAGTTTCGTGCTCCAAGTTGGGTGAGGTCACCTTCCACTTGTGCGCGCCACCTGATCCGCGGTCTTCCTCTACTGCGCTGTCCTGTGGCTGCGGATTTGAAGACTTTCCGGGCCGGAGCATTGGTTTCCATGCGCTCTACGTGACCCAGCCATCTTAGTCGTTATACTTTTACTCTTCTGGCTAAGTCTACGTCGCTGTACAGCCCGTACAGCTCGTCGTTCCATCTTCTCCTCCACTCCCATTCGATGCATACGGGACCGTAGATCACGCGAATAACTTTTCTATCGAACCGACCCAAGGTGCTTTCATCCGCTTTTGTCATAGTCCATGCTTCTGCACCGTATAGCAGGACGGGGATGATAAGGGTCTTATATAGCAACACTTTGGTCCCTCGAGAGAGGACATTACCACTCAATTGCTTTCTTAGTCCAAAGAAACAGCGGTAAGCAAGAGTTATTCTGCGTTTGATCTCAGCGCTGGTGTTGTTTTCTGCGTTTACAGCGGAGCCTAGGTAGACGAAGTCCTTGACTACCTCAAAGTTACGTCTGTCGACTGTGACGTTTTGACCAAGACGTCGGTGTTGTATGTTCTTTCTAGACGACAGCATGTACTTTGTTTTGCCCTCATTAACCGTTAAACCCATTTTTGCCGTATCTGCCTCAATACTCACAAAAGCCCCATTGACATCACGCTGGGTTCTTCTGATTATGTCAATGTCATCAGCATATGCCAGTAATTGGACAGACTTTTGAAAGATAGTGCCTCTAGTGTTGACGTGTGAGCTCTGCACTATTCTTTCAAGCACGATGTTAAAAAAATCGCATGACAGCGCATCACCTTGTCTAAAACCTTTTTTGACATCAAAAGGTTCTGTTAAGTTGTTTCCAACCTTTATGGAGTAGCGTGAATTCTCCATGGTCATCCTGCACAAACGGACGAGTTTGGCAGGGATGCCAAAACTAGACATGGCTCTATATAGCTCGTCCCTGTAGATGCTATCATATGCGGCCTTAAAATCGATGAAAAGATGGTGGGTGTCGATTTGGTGCTCTTGAGTTTTTTCCAGGATCTGCAGTAATGTGAATATTTGATCAACTGTGGACTTATCTCCAGCTGCTTTAAAGAGCTCGGCATTCAAGCCATCTACTCCAGCGGCTTTATTAGACTTCAACTTAGATATGGCAATCTTTACTGTGTCTAAGTCGGGAGGACGGGATTGTTGGCTTTCGTCGTCTATATTGAATGGATCATCCTGCCTGACAGCGGAATTCAGTTCTTCGTCGCCGTTATACAGACTGCAGAAGTGGTCCTTCCATATCCTCAGCATTGACTGCGGTTCCACTATGATGTTTCCACTTTCGTCTTTGCAGCCTTCGGTTCTAGGTTTATGTACCTGTGAATTTCGTCGGCGTTCCTCTCGCCTCTTCTGCTCATAGAGCTCACGAGCAGCCTCTTGTTTGGCTGCATTTGCCTGCCGACATTCATCATCAAACCAGGGGTTCCTTATTGGTGGCTCTTTGAAACCCAGCACATCAGAGGCGGCTTCTCTGATTGCACCTTGGCAATGCTGCCACTGGTTTTCGATACATTGTGTTGGCGGCATAGAACTTCGAGTTTCGAGAGAGGTTACTTGTAACTCTCTTGGGATCGTCGCCGTTCGACGTTGTATCTTCTCCCAGCACCTCCCTGTTTTGCCTTGGGTCTGGAAATCCGAAGTGCTACCCCGGCTACAACGAGGTAGTGGTCCGAGTCGATGTTAGCTCCTCGGAAAGTTCGTACATCCATAATGCTGGAAGTGTGTCTGGCATCGATCGCAATATGGTCAATCTGGTTGACGGTAGATTGATATGGAGATGGAGAAGTCCAAGTTCCTTTGTGGATGTTGAGGTGTGGAAAACGCGTACTGGCTACCATTACGTTTCGCCCCGCAGCAAAATCTATGAGCCTGAATCCATTGTCGTAAGTGTTGTCGTGCAGGCTGTTCTTCCCGATTATTCCAACTAAGATTTCTTCCCTTCCTAGCTTGGCATTAAAATCGCCCAGGACTATTTTAATATCGTAGCTAGGGCACTGCTCATATGTTTTGTCTAAGAGCTCGAAGAACATATCTTTGGTGTTGTCGTCTTTCTCTTCTGTGGGATCGTGCGCGCATATCAGGTTAATGTTGCTGAATTTAGCTTTCATGCGTATGGTCATGAGGCGCTCATTGATGCACCTATAGCTCAAGACTTCTTGCCTTAGTCTGGCTCCACCATAGCAGTCACCATAGTAAATATCGCAATTTTTCATCCTCTTTTTACCCGGCCCATCCCATCGTATTTCCTGGATGGCGGTGATATCTGCTTTATATCGTTCTAGGGCCTCCGCTAATTCTTCGGCCGCACGTGGTCTGTTAAGGGACCTAACATTCCACGTGCATATCCGAAGTTCGTTGTCCTTTATTCGTTTGCGTTGGTTGTCAACAATAAATCCGTCCGTATCCGAGGCTTGTTGGTGCTTCGCAACTTTGAAAGCTTTTACGTGGCCAGGAAGTCACCCCGACGCACAACCCCCAACCTGGAGGGCCAGATCCTAAGTATAACTCCAAGGATGGGGAGCCGGATAAAACCGCTCCTTACAGGCCTGGGCTCCGAATAAGTCGAAGAAGCCTTATAAGGTGTTCACTAAGTAGTTCAACCTTACTGGAACTGTAAACGCCACCGTTGATTCCATCTCGGGAATTCCTCCACTGCCGTCTGGATAAGTAGAGGTGCCTTAGTGGAAACACCTCTCCCCACCTCTCCCCACCTCTCTAGTTTGCTGCCCCCAACAACTTTCCACTGGGGTTGGTACCTAATCTCCAGTTGAGGTACTAGGCACCCGATGTTCACCACGTGGAGGTGAGAGGAAAGTTGATAGACAGAGGTTGGTTTTAAGAAAAACCTGTGGACGCTTGTGTCCTCTTGAATGCACATGTCTACCATTTGAATTACAGAGAATATAAATATCTTAAAATGTTTTCTAATAGTTTGCCAAAAAAACAGAAAGTCTATTTCTCATCTGATTAAAATCTCCACGATTTCAGAAGTTCTATATTTTAACTTTCTATATTTTAACTTTAAATTTCAGCTAATTGGGCTTACTTACTTAAAAAAGACGGCGCTACAGTGCTATGTGAACAAGCTTTTCTACATCTAGCTCTAATTTAGCAAATATACTTACATTTTTTGGTTTTGTAGTTGAAACAATTAAATTTAAAAAGTTATCCCAAATTTTCAAAATTTAACATACCTAAACTAGAAAGAGGCTATTGTGGAAACAAGGCTTTGAATAGACAATTTTTTGTATGTTGTAATATCAAAAATCAAATGAGGTGGCGCAACAGTCCGTTGTGAACCAGGGAATAGTGACTTACAACTCTCAACCATTCCTGTGTGCGAGTACTGTTGTCAGGAATGGAAGGGACCTACAATTTAAGGCCGAATCCGAACGGCTAGTTTGATAAAAGCACTTTTTCATGACAAGAATTACTCTTGAAGGATTTGTCAATTCCTCGCAAGAGGCAGTACCCGCGAAATTATTTTTTTTAAATTAAGCTGGCACAGGCAGGGATTGAACCCAAGACCCCTAGCATGACAGTCCAACGCACTAACCATCATGCCACGGGTACTACTTGTATTTGGTTGTAATACATTTTTTCGAAATATTGAATCTTGATAAAATAATAATTCTAAATATTTGTCTTCACAACTTTAATTAATGTGCAATATTATTTTAACATTAAAAATGCGAAACATTCGATCGAAATTGTTTACAAGGATACTCAAAACGATACTGTTCAAAATCTGGTATATTTATACAAAAAAAGTAAAACAAAATCTAATACTTTTTCCTTGCTTGTCACTTTGACATGTACATAGTTTTTGCTTCCTTCTTATCTATCTTTCTTTTGTAAAAGTGTCACGCATTACCTCGATCTTAATTTTGTTAAATAAAAGTAATCTTTAAATACTATTAAAAGAGTATTATTTGAATTAAAATTAACAGATACCAAACATTTCTTGTACGAGAATACCAGTAACAACAGTCTTGTTAAATCTATTTATAAAAATATGTAGACCATTTTTCACTATAAATAAGCTTTCTAATACTAAATTAAGTTTTTGGTAGGTTGTAGCCCGAAAAGTTGTGGAATAGGAATTATATCTGTCCTATAAATAACTTTAAATGGATAATTTTATTTCGTTTTATCAATTTCTCCTTTAAAAGTCCATCGTTTGAAGACTTTTTTTCATTTTTGAGAAACTTTTAAAAACTCGGTTCCTAGGTTGAAAACCATAATTTTATTTAAAGCACCGATATAAAATCAACGGTAAAAATTGTAAAGTAAGTCTTAATAGTACAACTAAAAGATCTGTTAAAAAAATTAGTATATATATTTGTGATGCTAGGTTTTACTAGAAACTTAAACTTTTTTTAAAAACATTTGTTAAATAGTCAAAGTTAAAATAATATTTTAGTAAACGAGCTTTCTTTAACCGATCCATCCCAAATTTTAACTAAATGCAATATTATTTTAACATTAAAAATGCGAAACATTCGATCGAAATTGTTTACAAGGCTACTCAAAACGATACTATTAAAAATCTAGTACAAATTTTAACTAAATCACTTCTGGGAACTAAATTTATAAAACAAATCCACTTATCTGGTATTTATGTTCAATTTAAATTCAAATCGAATAAAAGTCCATCCGCCTGATTTTTCTATGTTCAAAGTTTTATTGCTCTCAGTTTGTATGCATCGCACTTAAAAATTCAATCCCATCAGAATTAAAAAAAAACACAAAACTCCCACGAAAATTCTCCTTTAAACCGAATTCAATATTCAATAGAATAGAATATAAATTTTCCTTTCAATTGAATAATTTCAATCAGTTTAAAAGCTAAACCAAATTTCCATCAATCCCGATGAACCATCAGACAATATGGATGAATGTTGTTCTGTGTGGACGAAAGGACCTTCAAACCGAAACCGAAACGAACACCAAATGGTTTTGTGAAAACACAAATAAAAAAAGGATCTACATTTTTGTTGTAGTGGCATCTGTTGCAAAATGCACAAGCATTAAATTTTTCACCCATCCACACTTCTTTTTCCAAACATCACCAGGTGAGGCATAACGACACTGGACAGGACATCGAAATCAGTCGAAAGAGAAACAGTATTCAAAATGAACCATAAAAGGACACTGTGTTTCATGAAAAGTGCAACAGTTGTTGTCATTGGATTCGTGTGGCAAACCAAGTCACAATCACGCTTCCAGTCCTTCCAAACACCCTCTAACCACCACAACCGATAACATCAGGCTTGCACAAAATGATTGGCATTGAATCCAACCGAATAGCGAAAAGGATTCAAATGCATGCAGCAAATGGAAAGGGCACCCAGGATGGAGCCAAAGCTGATGGACACTGGCCCCTAACTTATGTAGCAATTGGTAATTTATTACTCCTTCCTGGAAGTGTACAAAATACAAAGTCCTGCATGCGATGGCCTAGGTAGGAAATTTCATTTTAAACAGAAGCTATTTAGTTGAATCGAAATGCCTATAGTCTCCCGCACTCCTTCTACAAAACTCCAAAGCCCACCATGCCACCCAGAACAAACAGACAAACATGGTAGGCGAATCCTTCAATCAGTTTCAGTATCGATTTTAATTAAAGAATTAACAGGAATATGTCAACCGTATGGTGAGTTTGATGACAGAAATGTGGACAGTTCTACAACTCCTCGTCCTTTCATCCATTCACATTCCTCTATGGATAGGGAAACGGACACGGACACTTCGATGCCAACTCAAACCCCAGCCTTGCTGCTGCTGTTATCAATAGTCAGGATGTGATGTGGTAAAGGTGGGGATGGATGTGTAGGGTGCCCAACCCGGTGTTTCCGAGTAAAATAGGTTGACGTTCACGGATATTGGGCATTTCACTCAGACTTTGTTGCAAATAGATGCGGAGCCAATCTAATCCCGGATAAATAAGAACGGTCCCAGTCCTAGGCCGGCTGGCCAGGCACATTGCGGATTGCGGACTTTGTTGCTTTGGATTCGGGTTCGTATTCGGACAGCATTTCGTGTCCTGTTCCTGTCAGGCTAATATGATATAGAGTTGTGCAACATTTTATGCCAAATGCCTCACCACATTGTTGCCCCATAACGCTTATGCTTATGCTTAGGCTTGGCATGGTTTCGAATGGTTTTAGGTTTTCATCCGGATTTCCCTCCTGCGAGTGTTGTGGCCATTTTCTTGCTGTCAGAGTTCCTGTAGTTGGTTCAGCTGATGTACGTTTATGTATGAATGTAAAACTCTGAAATTATGGTCGGCTAAATTTGGATTAATTGAGTAAAAATTCACAGTAAATGCACCTGCTA
Organism: Eupeodes corollae; assembly: GCF_945859685.1. Taxonomy (NCBI): domain Eukaryota; kingdom Metazoa; phylum Arthropoda; class Insecta; order Diptera; family Syrphidae; genus Eupeodes; species Eupeodes corollae. Next base: position 270,414,918 of record NC_079147.1, read on the forward strand.
AGCTGTTTGCTTAATTGATTTATGGGGGATTTCAGTCAGTTTTTGTTTTTTGTTTTTGTTTTATTCGATTTGTTTTTGCTTTGTTTTGGATTTTGCGGATGTTTTTCGCATTTTAATTCCTCCAGTGAGGATTTTAGTCCAGGCGTCGCGTCGTCAGTAACGAACATTACACAGGATATATTAAGTTAGTTGGTGGTGACTCCTGGAGTCCTGGATGACGGTAAAGTCGTATAGTGAGTGTTTCGGTTGTCCGTTGGTTGTTGTTTCGAATGAATGAATGTTTTTGATTTGCATTTGGAATTAATCTAAAATTTACAAAATAAATGATTTATTCAAGCAATTTGACAGAGTTATTAGGGTCCATGTGTGGTAAGTCCCCAGATAGAATATATAGAAGCGTGGTGTGTGACATGGTTAAACCTTTAAATCTTTTGTTTTTGGAAACATATGAGGTCGACTTACACAGGTAAAAACTGATTTAGGTATGGATTTTGTTTTTTGTCTGAAATAATTTGGCAAACATTAACAAATAAAGTGAATAAATTAGTTTCTTTTTTTTTTGTCAGTGTCATTAACAGGAGATTGTCACTTAATTTACATAAACCGTTGAGATTAACTTTTTCGAATAATATTATTGTAGATAGGAAATATTATAAGGTGTTGAAAATGTGCTTTTTATTTAATTTTTTACCTTCCCGTTGGAATCTATTGTAATCTGTCTGATTTGTCGAAGAGAATATTTTAACATATCACTACATTTTCTAAAATATAAATCGTTAGTTTCTGAATAGAAGTTTTAACTGCGAGGAATTTCTTGTGCAGATAATAACATTAAAATTTTACAGAAATGACTTTTAAAAAAATCAGAGTGTCGTTCTTTTACTTCCAATGGCTACTCCTTTAAACAATATGTTGGATTTTTATATAAAAATCACTGAATATCGAAAACAATATTTTCTCTAAAATAAAATAATTTTTTAACCAGTATTTTTAATTTTTTTATAGTTATCAATTCGAATTTTTTCAAAATTTTACTAAATGTTAACAACAATATTTTTTGAAAGATTAAAGTAAATTAAAGCCAATATCTCAAAGTTTTGAAAAGTTATTTGAGTCGAAAATTAATTTTTACCAACTTTTATTAATTTTTTTAGGTGTTTATTTTTTGTAAAAAAAACTGTCAACTCGATTTTTTTCAAAATTTTATCGAAAGTTGAAAACAATATTTCTTATAAGATAAAATAAGTTCGAAGCCTAAATTTCAAGTTTTTGAAAAGATATTTGAATCGATATTCAATTTTTACCAACTTTGAGTAATGTTTTTTTTTAGATTTTTATTTTTTATAAAAAAAACTGTCAATTCGATTTTTCTCAAAATTTTATCAGATTGCAAAAACATTATTCTTCGTTGGACAAAATTGTTTTGGGGATGAAATCATATTTTAGTCGTTAAATTTTGGAGGTGACAAATTTTTTTTTTTCAGTTTTTTTGATTTATAAAAAAAACCGTTAGATAGATTTTTTTTCAAAAAATATATTTCTTTGAGATCACGTTACGGTTTATTATATAAAATTTAATTCAAGTCTTAAGCGTTTTTGGTTCGTAAGATATTTAGGGTTAACCAAAATGTTCACCTTTTTTTAAACTGCTATGGTAAAAAAATCACACACGAAATTTTCTTGAGAGCCCTTTCTGCATCTTTCTGCCTTATTATCTGTATAACATAAATTTGAAGTCGATATCTCTTCTGGTTCTTGAGCTATGGAAGACGAAAAAACGTCGTGAACGTACGAACGTACGTACACACGCACGCACAGACATCTTTCTAAAAATCTTTTATTTCGACTCTAGGGACCTTGAAATGTCGAGAAATGGCAAAATTTTCAATTTGAAAAATCGGACCCATTACAATAATTTCCTATGGGAAGTTAATAATCATCCATGGCCACAGTGCTGAAACAGTGTAAAATTTTCATCTGGGATGAATGCATTGTGGCACACAAATATGCGCTTGAGGCTTTGAACAGGGCATTGCAAGTTAAAACATTAACGACAGACTATTTGGCTGTACTGTGTAACTCCTTTCAATTGATTTCAGACAAACATTTCCCGTTATTCCGCGTTTAACATACGCTGATAAGTTCAACACGTGCTTAAAATCATCGCCAGTGTGACGTAATATTGAAAAATTACAACTGATAGTAAATATGAGTGTTCAAATGCATTGGATTTACCAGGCATGCCACCGCTAATTTACAACTGAAGGTTTGATCTCCGGTAATTTGATCTCCTAATTTGAACACACCACGGCTGTGCACCGATACGCGATTAGTTTTTAAAAAAATTGATGAAAATTGTAATCGAAGCCATTTTGCTATATGGCAAATGCCGAGGTGAAAATATATTATGACCGCGAATGCCTATACTATACCCAAAGATCTGCATATTTAATTCAAGCGCCTTCAATTTCTAATTAGATTGCATTTGCAATGACTATCAATAAGTCTCAAGGCCAAACGATGTCTGTCTAAGGCTTGGATTTGAGCACTTCATGTTTTTCACACGGACAATTAATTAAAAATCTTTTTAGATCTAGAACATATCGATATTTGCCTGGTGTCCGAAACTCATTTCTCCATTGGGCAAAGTCTAGATAATGTAATAGAAAACTATTCATGTTACCACGCTCCACATCCAGCTGACAAGGCAAGAGGTGGATTGGCAATTCTTATAAAAGAAAGCTTAAAACATTATGAAGTAACCAAGTTTACTAGTGAAAATATGCAAGTAAAAACTATTAGTATTGGTATGAAATAGAAAGAGTTTAAGATAGCAGCTATATAGTGCCCACCAAGACGCTCCCCGACAGAAGATAACTATACAGATCTATTTAATCTTCTTGGGCATAACTTTCTTGTTGGTGGAGACTTCAATGCAAAACACACCCATTGGGGTTCAAGACTTACATATATGAACAAAAGGCAAAAGACTTTTCCAAGCAGGCGAATTCTATTCCTCCAGGTCGCCAACTTACTGGCCTTCCGATACTAACAAAATACCAGACGTTATTAACTTTTTCGTAGCTAAAGGAAACAAAAGAAATCACATTAGTGTCGAAGGTAATTATGACCTGTCATCAGATTATACTCCAGTGATTCTATCACTAAGTGAATCGGAAGTACTAGAAAATAGTAATCCAAAGCTTGTAAATAAGAAATCAAACTGGAATGATTTTAGAGAAAGGCTTTTAAGTTTTATAAATTTAAGATCTCCCATGGATACTATCGAGCAAATTGACCATGAAGTGGAACAATTTATTGCTGATGTGTTTCTAATAGAAGACAAAATGAAATAAAATATCCCTTAGAGATAAGAGAGTTGATAATAGAGAAAAGAAGAGCTCGAAGAAAATGCCAAAATACTAGATTTCCAGATGATAAAACAACGTTTAACCATATAAGCAACAATCTTGAAAAACAAATTTACAAATTCAAAAATGATTCACTCAGTACATTCCTAATGAATTTAACGACTGATGCTTCAATCGATTTTTCGCTATGGAAACCAGCCAAGCACCTGAAAAGACCGCAGTTACAAAACTCGCCTAAAACCAACTACAGAAGTGACGGCTTACAGACCATTATCGCTCATACCAATTATGGCAAAAGTTTTCGAAAAACTGCTTCTGAAGAGACTTAGCAAAATCATAGAAGAAAGAAGGTTAATCCCACATCAGTTTGGCTTTAGAAATAAATATTCCACGATAGACAAAGTTCATAGAATATCGGATATAATAGAAAAAGCGTTAGGAGAAAAAGAAGTATGTTCAGCTATTTTCTAAGATGTTGCTCAAGCTTTTGACAAGGTTTGGCATGAGGGACTTGAGTACAAACTGCAAAGGGATCTTCCCAAGCAGTACTTTGAAATATTAAAATCGTACATCTCAGACCGACTGTTTAGGGTAAGGTACAATCAAGAATATTCGGAATTGAAGAAAATAGAAGCCGGTGTACTACAAGGAAGTGTCCTAGGTCCCACCCTGTATTTACTATTCACAAGTTATATTCCAGTTGGTAATCACACCATAATGGCTAATTTTGCAGATGATACCGCAATTTTGGTACCCGACAAATGTGTCTCTAAGGCAGCAGTAGAACTACAAAATGCCGTCGACACAGTGAGAGCTTGGACCGAAAAATGGCGTATCAAACTCAATGAAACAAAATCTTCACATATAAACTTTACAAATAAAAAGATAAACAATATTCCAATAATCATTAATAATCAAGCTGTACCTTACGCCAATGCGGCTAAATACCTTGGAATGACTTTGGATGCAAAGCTTAAGTGGAAAGAGCACTTCAAAAAGAAAAGAGAAGAGCTAAACTTGAAATATAGAAAAATGAACTGCAAAGTCATACTAATTCTGAAATGGAGTCCGTCTTGAATATAAGAAACCATGTTCGGAGATTAAGAAGAACCAAGCCTCATGAGCTTATGGTCTAAAAAAAACATGGGAAAGTATTAAAACTTTAAACTTCCCCCAAAGTGATTGTACAAAGTTAAGAAAGAAAAATCGGAAGTTGATCCTTCAAGATCGGTCCTGATGAAGAGGTGGTTTTAGTGGTTAAGAGTGCCACACTACTTGGTGTCTAATACTGCCAAGTGTCTTTTGAAGATTTCCTCCTGTCAAAAAAGAAAAAAAAAACACGGACAATTATAGGTGGCGTGCTCTCGAGTGGGTAAACCATCCATTTTGTTTGTATTGGTTCTTTCACAAAAAATAAAGTACACTCTGTTGCATCAAGGATTTGATTTTTGTTTGTAGTATTTGACGATTTGTTATTTTCATATTTTATATAATTTTTCTACTTATATACCACATCCTTACACACTAACAATAACTTATTTATTTCTATCAAATTATTTTCTTGAAATTATTTATATGACAAAACAGCGTTTGTCGGGTCAGCTAGTTATAATATAAGTTTTAAAATACTGGGAAAATTACAAATCAAAAGAAATTGTTTGTGTATTTGACCGAACTACTCAAATGCACAAACCATTTATTTTGATAAGTTAGTTTCCTGGTATTTTATATTTTTTGGAATGAGTTATTTCTTACGTTATGACTTATGAGCGGTCTTAAGATGGAGTCAGCCAGGGGTGTCAACGCAGCATATCCCTAAGAGATTCAAAACTCACCCGAAAAAATATTAAAAATGTTAAATCAATGTAAATTCAATTGATTTTTAACTGGAAAATTTTAGTTAGAATTTGTATTGCAGTAACAAGTCTGGAAAACAAAGTTTCTGGCGATAAAAAATGGTATCCATTTTTAGGCTGATAATGGTAGGAACGGCAAGTGCTTGCATTTTTGACTAAAAATTCAAAATGGTTCTACTAATTTTATAAAATATAATTAAACTGATGTTAAGGTAAAAAAATATTGAGGCACAACCTTGGAACAAAATTTCGTTAATCTATTTTCAAATTTGTTCGTAGTTTTTCAAAAGAAATATTTTTGTCTTTGTGTGTGTGACTGTTAAGGTTAAGATAGAAAGAAATGGATTCGTTAAAAAAATCAAGCCTTTATAACAAGAACCCTTTACAGAAACAATAAGTACAGTGTTGCCATATTTTAAAAACAGATTCTAGGCTTAATTAATTTTTATAACAAATATTGTCAATAATAAAATAATATTTTATTTAAAATGCACCTTATAACTAGTTTTACAAGTATTGTAGTTTATAATTGTGGTTTTGGAATCGAACTGCTCACAACGAGGAGAGGAACGATCGTCGTACTCTCCTCGAAGGTTCGGATAGCGGTAGCTATTAGCGGCGTCTTCGGTCCTAGACAATTTCATTATCTGTTGCAGGTGATGTTGGCTTGGGTCATAAATTATGCAGTTATGATGGTCCCGATCTTATTTCGCGGTTGGTGCCATTTTTCATCCTGCACTTGTCTGCACTTGTTGACCGTGTGGTCACCATGTGTTAAGTAGCTACACAAATGGAATCCAATGGAACACCATTTTTAGTTCTACTTTTTACTTGCGGCAAATAGGCACTATGGATATGACAAGTATTGCATTCTTAAAAAAAATTGGAACTCGAGATTTTAATCAAACGGAATTACGATGATAGAGAAGGCGAGACAAGTCCGTCAACAATTTCCTCCGTCTGGCTGTCCTCGCCCCTAATATTGGGATAATTTATTTTATTATTTGAAAATTAAGGTTTTAAACCAATTCGCTTAAGGCGTTTTTTATTTGTTGTAAGACTAAAAGTTACAGTAGTGTCCATACAAGTTTTTTGGGCAAGAGCCGAAATTTCGAATTTTCTCAAAAACGAACCGAACTAATTTGTTGCAAGCCAAATTAGCTTCTCTGATGCAACGAGTGATTGGTTCATTACGACAGTAGTTCGTTCTATTAAAACACTCATTTAACAAAATGAAAGCACGAGAATTAGGTACTTCTAGGAACGCGTAAACATATTGAATAAACTAATGGAGGACATTTAATATGGTATGACACTATGTCCCTGATAAACAATATGCCAGAGTATGCACGATGACTTTCCAAACTTTGTATTCCAAATAACTGGCACCTGGTTTTATAAGGTGGAGTATCAATCCGCCAATTTAATTCAAAAAATTCATATCTCGTAAATTTCCTTTGTACTTTTTCGATTCGCTCACACGTGTTTTTATAAGTTGGATTCTAAACCGTACTGCAGTGCTTAAGCACTGATCTCCCTAAAGAATTTAAAAGGGACTTAAGCGTGTATGTAATCTATATGTGCGGTAAGAAGGAAGGTTTTTTTATCGAGTACAACTCCTTTTTTTTCTGAACCACCCGTTCTAGTTCTAAATCGTTAATAGTGTAATTGAAGTATATTGGTGAACTGATACGTAAACAGGACATAACTTACAATTAGAGACATTTAACTATACAAAATTTTTGTCACACCAATCAGCCAATCTATTATTCCACAAAGAACAATCTTGAATGGAATTAGTGGTTTGATACAGTTTAAGATCATTCGCAAATAGGGGACATGATGAATTTTTAAATGTGTCAGGAATATCATTAATAAATAATAGGAATAAAAGTGGTCCCCAATAGCTGCCCAAAGGGACACCAGATGGCACTAAAATCCGTTCCGAAAAATGATCATCAATTTTAACAATTTGAACTCTTCGAGTCAAATAAGATCTTAACCAATCGAATAGGTTAGAGAGAAAACCAAACTGCAAAAGTTTATTCAAAAGAACCTGGTGATTAGCACGATTGAATGCTTTGGCAAATCGGTAAATATAATACTGTTTGAAAATTTGATTTAACATTTTTTAGCATATAACTGCTTGTTAATTATAGTTAGTTTCCGTAGATCTTCCACATATAAACCCATGTTGGTATTCTGAAACAATATCTTCTGTTTGAAAAGATAGGATATCAAAGATTACCTTTTCAAATAACTTTGGCAAAGCTGAAATTTTACAGATTGGTCTATAATAAGTAACATCCTGTTTAGATCCAAGCAGGGCTATCATAGCTTCTGAAACCTTGAAATTGAACCAATATTAAGAGATACGGGAATCTGTGGCATTTCGAGATTGGAAGCTGAGTTTGCCGAAAATCTGAAAGTAGACAGCAAAAAGATTACAAATCTCTTTCAAGTCACTATAAGTACTTCATACATCTTATATAACCGTTTGATTTACGTTTAGAGTTTATAAAATTCCCAAAGCTTTTACTATTATTTTTTATATTAGATACTATAGTAAATATATGGGATCGATACAAACATTTATTAAGGGTGTTAAATTCCTTTTGGCAATTTAAATATTTCGACGAAGTTCAATACTTTCGTGAAAATTCTTATTGTCTCTTATTGAACCAAGCTCAAATAGTTTTCAACAGAAAAAGGCACAATGGTTTCAAAGTTCGTTTTGTTCTTGTAACGAATCTGTTGTCTCAACAATTCAACTACATATATCAAGTTTTTGAAATAAACTAAAAAATATAAAAAAAACGGGTATTTTTAAAACCTGAGCAAATGTTTATAATTAGAAATCAGATTTGAAATCAGCACTAAAAAACAAGCCCAAAATTTATTTTTAAATTCTACTATTAAAATTAAGTTTTTCTCGATACTTCATATAAATTCAAATAAAGACTCAGAACTAGTGAGAATTTCCATAATCCAGGTAAAATACTAGAATGCTTTAAATTGTATCTTAAAGCGAAAGATACAATTTATTGTTAAGAGATATTTTAAGTTTTAACATAGGCTTAAGAACCTCGTTTTTATTTGAATATTTTAAAAACTTGATGTGATAGAAAAATGTAAAGGCGAGTTTCGAATTAAGGATATCATAATAGTTTTCAAAAGGTATTATTTTGTTTGTGAAACAGAAAAAAAACGTAATTTTGTAGACCAGTGATATAATACAAATTTGTATTGTTGCTTAGATATCGAGGATTCGAGGCAGCAGCTCTTAATGTCCAGAGAAATTGCTACTTGATTTAAACGCTATATAGAACATTTAATAAATAATTCACAAGGACATTCATTACTGAAAAAAATAGAACTCAAGAACATACAAAATTAAAAACAAATATTATGTTATTTTGATCATTTGGTTTTTATAAATTTATTTTTCTCTGATACTGTTGAAAAGCAATGTTTTTTAAAAAGAAAAGCTTTGAGAAAAGTTATATCACAATAATGTAGGTGTTTTCTTTGTTTTCCTTTCATTGATTTTAGACGTCAACTCAAACTGTCTATTTTTATTATTTAAGTATTGTATTGTCTATTTTTTGTAAAAAGGTTTTTATAGTTAATTTTTAAACAACTGTATGATAAAAACAGAACAATTTACAAACCCAACCTTAGGCTCAACTTGTATTTGATTGTAATAAAACAAATTCTCCTTCAGATTAAAAAATACTAATTACCGACAAAAATTTGCTGCCTTCTTGAGTTCAGCACTCGAGGTCAATAAATCGGATTATTAATTAAACCAACTTCATAAACAAGGAATCAAAAAATCAGAATTAATAGATTTAACGCAAGGCCTCCTTTTATTCAAATGACGAATGGACTATTTTCAAAAATCTCATTTATTTTTGTATTATTCTTCAGAATCAACTTGACAATGCAGAATTCTTGAAAAATATTTTCTAGACATTGTTTTTGTAGACCCCATTAAATATTTCTTCAAATTTATTCAAACAATTCATACTCTCACATTCCATTTGTTGAGTTCATATCGACGAGATTAAGGATTAAGACATAAATTATTATGATCTCAACACCCTCAAACTCCGATTGGAAATGGACATCCTTTATAAATGAATAGATCTAAGGTTCTTGTTGCATTTTAATCTCTCAAACATTGATATTTACTGGAAATTAATCGTCATGCCTTGTCAACGATTGTGCTGCAACAGCATCCACTCTATAGACATTAGGTACTACCTTACCTACCTATACGCGTCTTCGTCGTCACTATATTGCCATTGGAAATCGCATATAATAAAGCCTAATGCTGCAAAGAACATATTTCATCCGGTTAATCTGTATTACACATGTTGAAAACATAAATTCTAACGCCTAATAACTCATATCAGGATGAATGCAGAAAGGACACAAATATATTCCTTTATAACGTTCATATACATACATATATATGAACATATATGCATAGAGTGTAGAATAGGCAGAGGCATCATGATAGGTGAAATTAAGCCAAATTGAATGCAATTAAACGCAAAGATAGGAAGGATATACGATTATAAAACATCCAAATGTTTAATTGCCTTTGGTTGAAATTAATTGGTGGCTGGGGACGACTTACTTAACAACACGGGGATGGACGGACAAAGCTGCAATGCATGTAAGTCGAGGTACAAAGGTGGATGCCGATTTCATTGTGTATAAAACTGTCGCCACTAGAGACAGCCGAACCATGAATATCTCATACTTTTTGCTAATGACCACGGAAATAACTAAGTACGGGGGAGTCCAGAGAGAATCCAAAGCATTGATGGCAGTCATTTGGAAGACTCAAAGATGACAGCAGTCGCCATCAACTTCAACAGCAACAGCAGTAGCAGCAATCATTTCGTAAGCGTTACTCTCACCATATCACAAATGGTTTATACTTTATCTTTATATCTGTGGTACAGCGGAAAAATCCATAAAAAAAGGACACTCGCAGTAGGTTTTTCAATTAATTGCGATTTAGCCAACTGATGCTTATCGTCATCGCCGCCACCACCACCGCACCGCGACTCACCGTTCTTCATCGAGAAGTCTGACAATATATGACATTTTGGGGGGACAATCGAAACCAAAAGGATTCATTCAACATTCAACAACATTTTGTGTGTGTGCAGTTGAAGAAAAAATTGAATGAAACATCAGAGGAAGCATAATTATATGAAGCAGTGAAGCGTTAACATATGTCGCCGCTAAAATATGTGCTGCATGAAAAAGACGACTTAAAACAGGATCACAAAGATACCTTTCATCTTTTTTACGTTAATGTTTTGTTTTCTTTTTTAAACGTAATTTTTATCCTCTTTGCATATTTTGTAGCTTTGGTCATTCGAATAATTGAGAACAATCAAAAAACTGATTGTGACAAAGATGACAAAGGTGTTCTAAATATATATGCTTATTCTATTGCTCTACAGGGTAATTAAAAAAATATATAACTTAAAATGCTTGGCAGCTATTAAAATTATCTAAAGTGAGTTTCTGTTCTTGTACAATTTAATTTCTAAAAGGAGAAAATCGTCCATAATATGCTGTTGGTGTCTGTGGAAATTAACTACTAAAAAGCCTAATCTTGAAGACTTTGTCAATTACTCGCAAGAGGCAGTACCCGTTTAGATGGCGCAGGCAAGGATTGAACTCAAGACCTCTAACAAGTGGCATGACAGTCTAACGCACTTACCATCATGCCACGGGTACCATGGAACCATGCGAAGCCATTATTACAGTTTTGAAGAAATACATCAAGGTATTAGAAACAAACAGTATATAAGATAGTATTTTCCTTTATGTACTTACATAATAATATGTGGTATTCCTGTCACCTAGCAAAACCACCCAGTTTTAAATTGAATATGCAATTTCGAAAAGGGAAAATCTCTGAACATTCAAAATGTTTAGGAATTGAAAAGAACTGGTTAATGTTCAAACTAGTAAATATTATTTTTTATGTACACACGATGACCTTTATAGTAGAATTAATACCAAAGTTGTACTGTTTTCGATCTTAATGGGTGTAGACAAGCATTTACGTCACATTGCTTTAAAAAAACGTATTTGACAAAATATCCGACATGTGCTCTTTTAGAAATTGCATTTTTCGATTATTTTGATGGCTGTTGTTAACGTAAATTGTGTATCATGGAAGAAGTTGTGCCGTTGATGACAAATATCATGAAACCTTTCAGCGAAAGAAATGGACAATTGTCGACTTTCTCACGCACGAGGCAATGTGCAAATGACTTTTAGTCAGTTAACATCCAAGTTTAGAGTTTTGTTCAAGCCCATGAGCTTAGCGCCAGAAAAAGCAAAATCAATACCATGAACTTGCTGCTATTTACATTAATGTCGAGTTTTTCAATAAGAGAGATACAAACGTTTTTTTTAAATAAAACAAAAACGGTTTTGGATGTCAATGAAACTCTTTATTCCAGTGAAAGTACGTTTGATGCCATTGTGTATGGAATTCAATTTTTTTTACATTGCCACGACAGACAACCTTACAGAAGTCGCAGTCCAATTTTCGACAATTTTTAAGCCTAAATATGGCCTATTACTGTTGCAATTAAACGTTCGATATTTACGAAGTTCATCAATCGTCGCTGGCTTGTTGGCATAAGCTATAGACTTTCCGTTGCTCAGCAGGAAATAGTCTAACGTTATCTAATTGTACGACCGAGGCGGCCAAACGACTGGACCATTTCGTAAGATAACACGTTCTCCCAACTTCGTTTCCAATAAATTGATTGAATCGGTTATCATTAAACGGTAGCGATCCCTATTCACAGTAACATGCCGGTCTTGATCATCAAGCAAGAAGTACGGCTCAATGACGCTACGGCCTATAAACCACACCAAACCGTAATTGATGCATTGATGGCTCATTGAGTACGCGTAGATTGCTGCCTGACCAATACCGAATATTTTGTTTATTGACGAAGCCATTCAGCCAGAAAAGAGCCTCATCGCTGAAGATAATTTTTCGATGAAAATTCGAATCATTTTCAAGTTGTTGCTCAACCCAATTCACAAATATACCACGATTCTGATGGCAAAGCGGCTTCACTTCTTGCGGCAATTTAAGGATGTAGGCGGCAGGAAATATGGCTTAGTTTGCTGTCCCTGTAGGCCTGCAAAAGAAGAAAGAAATATTGGAAGTTACAATACTAAATATCTTGATATAGATCCATGAACTCGTTTATGATCGACAACTTCCAAAAATACATGCAACAACATCAAAAATATAAAGCAACATTTTTGCGAATACCTTAAAACATGGCAAAACAATGTTTACGAAATATTAGTTGACCCAAAAATTTTGAATTTAAATGAAAGTAATCTTTATTTAGCATTAATAAAATACATTTTTACTGATTAAAAGTATTATAAAAATCTTTTAATATAACAAGTTTGTATCGTTCCTGTGGTGTTGTATGAAGAATTAGCTCTGGAGATGATGTGCTTCTATGTTCATCACCTAAACCGTATATTGATTTTGCGGACCTCGATATAAATAAGGAACTGGACCTTGAGTCCTCCTGAAGCAGTTCAGACATCTCTTCATTGTTGAATTTTGATAAATTTAAATGAGATCCATTAAAGAAAATATCGGCCATCAATTTCCTAGCAATAACTTTCCGAACTACTTCCATGTCCTTTAACTGGAATGCCCATACCTATGTGCAATTGTATCATTGCCATTGAACTATATGCGCTTCTCTTGAAAGTGTTGGCACGAAAACCTTATACGGTTATCTTTTTCAGAAATCTTATTCTTTTTTGGACGTGGCCTTTAATTAGAAATAATAAGGAAGATCTTGCTGAGGCACTAGTTCCTGATCTATCAGTAACGAGAGCGTTGAAAAACACCCTCCCTGAGGCTCCTTCCGTTATTTGTTGGGAAATTATTAATGTTTTTGACATTTGTCCCACGTTCATTACTTGGGTATTTTCTTTTAAGTTTTTATATATTTGAATTTTCATAATCCTCTTGCTATAATCAGGACTCTTTACTTTACAAAAAGCTGGATATTTCCTTTATAGCTCCAGAAATTCCAGAAATAATTTAAAAGAAGGCCGCAAAATCAGAGTGTACTCCAAGTTGCGCAGTTATTGTATTGTTTGCCGGCTTTAGGTTTAATTTTTAAGAAAAATCTAATAGACGACTTTTTTCTACTTAACACGAAAACCCACAAAAACAACAAAAAACTGATAAGAAATAGTTTTCGGTACTATGAGAACAAACAAAGATGTACGTTGATATTAATATTTTGTTAAATTCTTAGAAAATTGACAAAATAAAGGGAAGTAATTTATATAAGTCGCATTTCAACTTCAAATATATCAAACTGTAAAGTAAATTAACTGCCACTTGGCCACTATGAGTTCACTGATAAAAATAATATAAATTTAAAGCTAAAATTGAGTACGTTTAAAATGTTTATTATGTTTTCGACCCATGTATTTGGTTTGGAAGTTATAATCAACTGATTTTATGAGTTTTTGAATCAAATGAAAGGAATTTTTTTCAATCCTTAAAACGAATTCAAAATTGTTTTCCTTGCAACAAAATATTTAAAGAATCTAAGTTTTAATTTCTTGGAAATCTATTTTGTTATTTACCTTTTAGAACAAGATATGAGAAGTTTTTTTTAAAACCACTTTTATCTTAAATATGAATCTCGAAAGCCCTGTTAACTTTATCTTTCACTTCGTCCCACTTTTATAAGTAATTTCACTAATAAGAAAAATTGAACATCTTTCCATTTACAACTATTATGCCAAAGAAGCGTATGAGTTTCTTTCAAATTTGAGGTAAAAACTTGATTTTACCAAAAATACAATTCGAATAGAATTTTAAAATGTTGAACAAGTTGTTGTTAATAGACTATTTCAACGTAAAATGCTTAATTTTGAAAACACATTTCTATATATCTTACAATTATCTTTTACGCAAAAAAGTATTTTTATAATTGGACAAGCTCAAAAACACAAACAAAGCAAACAACGAAACACCCTGTGAATTGAGATAATGTCATACTAATAACATTAAAAAAATTTAACATAGGATTAGTCATCTTTTGTAGATTATGAATTATACGCACTGTTAAGCATAAATTTCATTGCATGATGATGATATGGATGAATTATATTCGTGCATGATGATGCGTTTGATCTTTTGAGCTTTTTGTTTGTTATGTTTAGTAACCTCAAAGTTGTAGACACTGAATGAATGCAATTACAATTTGTACTAATGCTTATTTTTTGAAAATTTAAATTTACTCTGATTCATTTTATTCTAGGACGTTGTTTTAAAATGAACAACAAGAATCCTCTTGAACCTTAAAGTAAAGAACTAAACCCAAACGGTTTTAGGTGGTCATTCATACTTTGTGGTGATGTTAGGCAAATATTGAACCAATTCAAAAAACCCATCATCCATATGATGGCATTCATTAAAACCACATACCTGTAAATAATGATGGATAAAGCTGGAAGATATGTAGATATTTGTTTTCTATATTTTTCAATCTAAAGAGCAAATAACAAAATTAATATTCCAAATACACAATTTCTAAGCTCCCATTTAAAAGCTCTGTGATCCACAGAACTCTAAGCAAATATAAGTCGTTTAATAAAGTTTTATTTAAACAAGGACCATTCTGAATTGCACAGAACAGTATCATCAAACGATTTGAATTCAAATAGATTTAGGAGTTGGTAGTTATTGACATGCTAGGTTTTTGAATCACCACCGATTTGTGGTTTTGTGACTTTGTATAGGTACAACAAAATGCATTTATTGCCAAATCCGTATTTAGATTTATGAATATTTACATTTTGGAACAAAATTTTACCTAATAAATGTGGTATTTGAATATGATTGTGACTTAGATGTGGTCAATTGTGGTGGAGCAGCCTCAAAGCTCTTTTGTAAGGTGCTTTGTCTAAGTCCTTTTAGAAAGTTCAATAATACGATACTGACACCAAAATGACTTTGAACTGATTGCATTTTAAATAAAAGTTAAAAAATAGTCTCATATTTGTTCTTACTACCAATTTAAATAAAATCTTTTCGAGTAAGAGGTCTCATTTTGAATGCTGGGAAGCTGGTGGTTTTTGAAACTGTCAATTTTTGCTAATTGAACGATTTACTGCTTTTGCAACACATTGAATTTCTTTTAAACCCCAGTGTCATATTGTATTTGGTGCGGTTTTAAGACTTCCAATGAAATTGTTAAACATTCTTCATTTAACAAAAAGGAAAACAGTATTTTGGATAAAAATACGGATATTACAAAATTTTCCGTCTGCCGTGTATGACACTTCCAAAAAAAAGAATACTTAAGCAAAAAGTAGAAATTATTCAATTATTTGGTTGTTTATGATTCGCAACATAAAATCTTGTAATTTTATATGGTTTAAAACGAAAAGACTTTCAATTTAAAATTATCGAATAATATCAGATAACGCAGAAGCTATATTACAATAGGTCAGGGCATGATTGCAAAAACTGAACGCAATGAACCAACTCCGAGAACCATTTAAAAAATCGTAAAGGCCTTCGGATTTCTTGCCACATAGGTCAATCTGACCCTTGCTTTAAAAATGGTGCTTACAACATCAGATGATTGGTTTCTATTGAAATAACTTTTTAGAAGCTGAAGATGTGCTCTAGTTAATTGCAAGGTATATAATTTGTCATCCACTTTAGCTATGAAAATATGTTTATTAAATCACGAACTTTACTCTCAAATATACATAAATATTGTGATGTCATGCGATAAAGTCAGTTGGTTCCATTCACTAAAATTAGAAGCTTTAGTGCAGTTAAAGGGAGGTTAACTAGGTTGGAGAAGAGTTCCGTAAATGGAATAGTGGCTACAGGAAAAAACTTAAACAAGTCAATGGGACTAACCACAAAAGCCATCACTCCATTGAGTATATAGTTTTTGACAGTAGCGTAAAGGAAAAAAAGGTCGAAAATGCCGGCGGATGAGCCGAAGAAGTATGGTGTCAGGCGGACACTTACTTCAACAGCAACAACAACATATGTTTTATTTTAAAGTTTTAATTCGTAATGTAAATTCGTAAATTTACTAAATTATGTATGTACAGAATGGATTTTTAACGCCAGCTTTGTAATTTAAATTAACGTAATGTTTGGTTAAAAAAAACTCACACCTCGAATCTCGCGCGTAATATTTATATAGTAATAGGAAAATGCCTAGTTGAGACTTCTTCTCGATTTTTGTTTTTCTTTAAACTTTCTCTAAAAATAAGAATAGTTGGGAAGGGGTCTTAACTCGTCCATTACGTTTCGGCAAGTTTTGGAAACTCATCCAACATCTTGATTTATTTGAAGTTGAAGCTAAAAGGGATTAACTGATATCAGCACCAAGTCATCTACATAGAGAAGAACCTTTGTAAGATCTCCCGCAAAGTTTACGCGCCCGGGTAGAATATAAGCTACATCATCAATGTACAAGGCGAACAAAATGGGACTCAAAATGCATCCCTGTGGTACATCTGCTGACGTATCAAACCATTTTGAAAACATAGAACCATCCCATACAGCTGCACTTGATGACATCAAAAATTTCATGTACAACATTTAAAACTTTGTTGAAACTCCGATTAGAGCCAGTTCATAAATCAATGCCTTCCTATTAACGGTATCGCACGCGGCTTTAAAGTCCGCAAAACACACATAAAGCTTCTTATATTATTTTTCTCGATATATTTTGTGGCAATACTAGCTCTATAAGATTAATATGATATGTGGTTGAAAATCCAGGGCGGAAAATACCTTGGAGTTTGTTGTTTTCAATCCAAGTCGAAAGCCTTCCATACTTAATTGTAAAGAAAATCTTTCTCAATGAATTGAGAACAGAATTCTACTTTGATTTTCAAACTGACCTCTAGTCTCCTTTTTTAAATGTAAGCAAATATAACTATGTACTTTCGTTAAACGGGCTGCCAGTCAAGTATTCCTTTAGATCAATTTGAAAAAATCCACAATGAAGTATTGCTTGAGTTGTTCTGTTGCATTTTCATTTAACTCAGTTGGAATACCATCACTTCCCGGAGCTTTATTTTTGTTTGTTGTCCTAACCTGAAAGTTGTCTCAAGTTCGCTTAGTGAAATTTAGGACTCAAGTTCAGACACATGCACATCCTGTTAAACATAGCTATAATATGAAGCTTCTCCTCCACTGCTTCGCGATTGTTCTTCATACCACGGTAACGCCCCCTAAATCCAGCATACATAGGACCAACATTCCTGAGAGTTTTTAGAATTTTTTTGATTTTGTAGCAATGTTCTTAAGGCATAGAAGTTTTTGATGGGGCACAGTTGCTTAAACTCTTTATTGACACGCAATTACCTTTTTTTTTAAAGCAAATTGCGTATGTTAATGTAAATAATAAATATTTTTAGAATTTTAAAAAAAGCTTTCGAAGATTGCAAAAATCCTTGTCAAACCATTTGCATTTAGACGTAAATGCAGCGTTCCAATTTGGATGTGAGGCTGAGGCAAATTGTATTCTTGTTCATCAGTAAGTTAAGCATTTGTTGGTGATTAAACAGGAAGATTATTGGAGTTGCGATCCAAAAGTGATATATAGCTAGGAGCTCTATTCTCAAGCCACTTGATTTTTAGAGTAGTATCTGAGTTCTTCTGCTGCATCTCCTCGTCAAAAAGTGTTTTCACCAGGATTGGTCAGTAAGCTGAAAAATTGGCTATAAGCACTTAAAAATCCACAACGTAGGCAGTCAACCTCCTAGATATTGCGCAATAGACCATTATTAATTGACCTTACACACTTACCCACTGACCAATGGTCACCATTTTCAAGACCATTTAGTACAAAAGATCCAAAATTATCAAACAGTTCTATTAAAAGCATTCCATTATTAAGCGTATCATCCTTATAATTTCCGATTACATCAAAAATCAGTTGTTCTTGTAAAAAATGCCCCGCAGAATTCTGGAAATTACCAAAACCAATCCGTGCGTTGAAATTACCACTGATGATTATATTTTCCATAAAATAATAGTTATTCCAGTTATTGCAAATCAAATAGACCGTTATAATAAATAACTAACTTAGATTGTCTTGATAAAATTTTAACAACGAGACAAATTGCAATCATTTTACATTGAACAAAAGGCTAAAATTCAGTTTTGGACGTTCATAAAATAGCTTCGCTCGCTTTCCCATGACATGATTTTATTGCTAGAATAAGTTATTTTATAATCTTTGCAGCATGTACAGTCAAACTTCCCATAGCGAATTTGCACGGGACCAGACAAATATCGTTACATAGAAAATTTGTTAGGAAGACATTTTTTGTTTTTACTTTTATTTAAAGAAGTCAGTGATTTTAGTTTGGATTACATTTCTCCAATTTTGTTCAACAATATTGTCTAATAAATTGAAAGATTCAAATTAATTAGTCGGTACGTTACTCTTTATCTCCTGAAAGTTTTGAAACACGTCAATTGATGAAGAAATTCTTTCCAATGTAGGTGACATCTTATCGGTATCCTCCAATTCTTCTTGACCGGCCAATTCTTCTTCATCTTTATCGGAAGCTGTGTGAAAAGACGTTATGTAGGTACATCACAAATTTATTGAGCAATGTGATTAGAATGTGTAGATATCAATGTACGTAAGATAACTAATAAAATAATATACATACAGACATTAGTTCAACTCCACGATTTTTCAAAACACTACAGAGAATATCTTCATCGGACGGGTTATCCCTTGTCTGGACATCAATATCAACATTAACGTAATCTTCAAATAATGCACTATTATTTGCTACCGCTCTAAATGATGACGATAGTTGAGCAGCTAAATCATAAAATGAAAGGAAGTCCTCTTCATCCCAATGAGTCTGCATATTATCTTTCGAAAAACCTGCTTTTCTAAAACAATTTGCAATTGTTTCTGGTTTGACATTTACATTCCATACTTTGCTTAGATTTCGAACGCCTTGTAGCAAGTCTATGGCCGAAACAGGTTTGCTTTTGTACATTTGTGTCAATATGTTCGTCAAAAAACGTTTTTTGTAATGTTGTTTTAAGTTGTAGATAATGCCTAATTCCATTGGCTAAAGTAAAGAAGTCATGTTGGGAGGAAAAAAGTCAAGCTCAATGTTTTTCAATTACGTGTACATTCTTAGGATGCGCCGAAGCAAATGTTTTGTCCAACTATTTTTTAAAAATTTCACTTGTCAGCCATGCTTTTTTGTTGAACTCATACCTAATCTACATCCAAAAATTGTATTAACTTAAAACATCTTGGATTTTTGGCCATCACTAACAAGCAATTTAAGTTTCTCCGACCCAGTCATATTGCTTGCTACAAGGACATTAATTCTCTCTTTGCTTTGTTTTCCACCAAAGCATTTCTTATTTTTTAATGCCAGCGTTTTATTTGGTAAGCCTTTGAATAAAAAACTGTCTCATCACCATTAAAGATGTCGTTTTTCTGAAATTTTGTATTAATCATGGCAAAACATTTATAACCGAATCATCACGATCCCATGTGTTGACATCTGCACTTTCCCCATATAGGGTTTTTTGAACGATTGTGTGCCGTTTCTTAAACTTGTCCAACCATCCTGTACTTGCTTCGAATTCTTCGTGTCACTTTGCATGGGCGAACTCCTTGGCTTTTTGTCTCATCAATGGTCCAGAGTTAGGAAGATTCCTACCACGAACAGCGGTTAACCATTTTAGCATTGCTTCATCAATATCCTCGAAACAAACATTTTCCTCGTCTCCTACATTTCTTAAAATCGCTGCTTTGTTTTTTTAAATTGTTGATAAACTACTGGGAGGAGTTCCAAATCGTTAAGCAATGTCTGTTTTTTTTTGTCAATCATTCTTCAACTTTATTAATTATCAACAACTTTTTATCAAGAGAAATGCTACTTCGAGACATTTTCAATTTGGATTTCCAGCAACAAAATTTGTTCATTGTAGAGAAAAATTCGCTTTATGGAAATTTGTTATGAGGAGATCAAAACACACCAAAATGATATGTATTCAAAATCAATTCGTTATGTAGAAGTTCGTTTTAGGGAAGTTTGACTGTATTTATATAATTGATTTTCATATTTTTCCTCTAAGAAAGTTTAATGAGAATAATAATATCAAACTAAGAAATATTATTGAAGAAAAATAGTTTGCAATAATTTATTTCTTAGAATTTGTAAAACTGAATACTAAAATTGATAAATTAATAGTATTAGTACTATTTTGGCAGACGGCACTGTTTCTGTATGGTTTTTCTGCAATAGAACGTTGCATTTGTTCAGATGGCGCTGCTCTCGGTTGAGAGAGAGATGATGTTATTGCACCTTATTCGTAAATGATGATGTTAAGGCGGGCGAATGGATTGCGCTACCGAGCTAACGCCGGGGGCTTCGGGGAGTTTGTTTTTAACAATACAACCATCAATTTAATAATTGAATTTAGGACGAACAATTTGATGATCGTGTTATTTTGTCAATGAACTGATAACCTTTGGCGGCCGAGATCTTACGATTTAACTCTTTTAGAAGTTTTTCTTTTAAGCCACTTTAACGATAATTTAAATGTAAAAGTTCTATTTAAGACGTAAAAGATAGAATAAAGTTATAGAAAACACTCAGCAGCAAATGCGCAAATTAGCTATGAGAAATTTCATTAAAAGGATTTGCGACTGTTGTTTTGACGGCGCGGCGTTTGGCTGATATACGCTAGCAGTGCTAATAGTTAACCTTCCACTTTACAGTGAAATAAACAATAACTGATTTCTCTAAAAAAAATACTCGTTTATTTTACTACCAAAATAAAACCATGCATTGGAAAGCCCTATATGTAGTTCCAAATTTAAATTGTTCATTTCATTTCATAAGAAAATAAAACCTAAATGACATCAATTAAATGACAGACTTATTTATCACAACCATACGAACCCTTTCCATTTTCTTTTTCACTTAACTCCCGGCGTAATTTTAATTCAATTACCGTTCATTGACATCTTGCATCATAAAATAGGTACCGTCGTCGTACATGCAAGGTTTACTCAGACACTAATGAATAAAGTCGCAGGATATCCCATCCCGCTCCATTCATTCTCGTTCTCAATCTCATTTCAATCAATCAGTTAAAAGTGTAAGTCACAGCGGATTGAATGCATTTCTTCAACCCGAATGCATTTTATAGGATTAAGAACAAACAAATTGCCAACTGCCTACTCATCGAAATGTCATGCAGTTTAATGCATTCTAATTATTATGCACAGTGTATTTTCCTTGCTTCACAGTTCCTTGATCCTTCTTGCTTCGTAGATAAGGTTTGTTGTATATTTTACGCTCACAAATCTGGCAAATCTCGTCATGCCACCGCCGAAGGATATGTTTGTCGCGTAATCGCTTTAAATGAAAATGCAATTACAATGCACATACGTGTAGGACTGTATGGAGAGCCTGCAGAGCCTTTGCGGAAAATAAGTTCTTAATCCTGTTGCTCCAAGCTCTGTATAAGTCTCTAACTCTCTCCCCAACTCCTATTTGGCTTCTGGTGTAACGAGAATTTAAGACGAAGAAGAAAACGTAGCAGGATGTGATATCAGCATCTATGGACTCATACCCCACAGATGGTGCATTATGCAACATCATTCAGGATGCAGTGTGGGTCTTCTGGTATATGAATCCAGCTTTACCCATCAGAGGATAAAAAAGGATAACTATGTTCTGGATATATCGTCCTGATGGGCACCTTCAATATTTTGTTGGTTAAGATTTGCCCAGCATGGCAGTCAGCAGCCGTATGCAGCATTGTAAGGCGTTATTGAATCATTGGCTTTTAACGCTTAAATAAGCTTAATTAAATTTCAACCCTGTCTTTCTCGGTTGCGCTGTGCTGTGTGATGTGAGTTCCTTGCTCCTCCACCACACAATTCACAGATTCACCGTCTGTTGCTTCAAAAAGTCACATTTCGATTCGCTTCGTCTAAATGCACTTCTATTGTCTGAAAACGAATTCAGGAGGAAAATTCCATTATTGTTCCTTCAGGACATCACATGGCGTGTGTGTGTTTGCAAGGACTAAAACGAAGCAAGGAACAACAACAGAAGATCTTTTCATATGCAATTCGGCAAAAACGGTTTTCTGTTTTATGCAGTTTATAAGACCGAAAAGACCCTGGGTTCCTATTGTACCTTTATTGTATCCCTGCTAACTTTTGTCTTAGCCCATAAAATGAACAAAAGGGTTATTTTATATGGGAATGCACTCAGTGTATATGCGATGGTTATGGGGAAATGTATGGGTTTGATGGTTGGTTACATGTTGTGCACCTTAGTCCTTCCTTACAACGAACGAAGAAGACTTTTGGAAGTGAATCTGGGGGGAAATCAAGTCAAAAAATATACAATACAGGTTTATTGGTGGTGCAAAACGATAATGATGCCAGTCAAGTTGGAGGTTTTTGAGAAAAAGATGCTGACTTGGGACAGATGGATAGATGAACACTGTATATGAAAGGTGAATGTTTATAAAGAAGAAGGTAAAGAAAAGGAAGGAGGACAATTTAGATGAGATGAAAAAATGAATTGCACCTGAAACAGTTTCCAGAGATACCAAATACCCATCATAGAGTTTGCAATCATGATACGAACAATATAGCTTTTTAGATGGAAACTGTATCCACTGTTTAGCAATGGTATAGAAACAATAGCTTTCTGGGAAGAAACTATAAAAGTTTGAATAAATGTGAATAAGCACCATAGTATAAGATTTGAATGGTTAAGTCGTTTAAAGAACACGTGTAATTACATTTAAATATAACGTTGGCAATTTTTGAGCGTATTCCTTCTTCTTGCTGAAAATTAGGAACATAATCATTCAAGGAACGTTAAGTAGCTATGCACAATGTTAATATCAAGTACCCCTTTGTTTTTAAGCTATTCGATATAAGCTGATGTTACAACAATGAGTGTCCAATGACTTTAGACATCCAAGACAATTATGTAGTTAATATTGCTTGTATACGTATCATTAGACTGCTGTGAAAACGTGCGAAACAGAAAGCAAAATTTATGATCTAGATGAATTTCGAGCCAAATGCAAAGGTACTTGTATACTTTCAAGACGTATGATTTGATGCTATTTTTCTAGCACCGGCTTTAAAATTCACATTCTCCATTTTATTTTTTTAAATTATTTTCAAATCACTACTTAGCTTATATTAACATTTTTATCACTTCTCCGAGTATATGCTTCGTCTAGCCTTTTAAAATGTTGCAAATGCTGAAAATGTTACCTACCTAGTTAAAGTTGCATTCATCCTCTCAAAAATGTCCATTGTGATACCTTCTCTTAGGAATGTTGACCAATTCATCGTCTATCTTTGACCTTAACTTTTTAGCCGCACTTCGCGATTTTTGAATGCCTTACACTCTTTAAGAAAAAGAGTCGGTTATCATATGACCATAACACTCCGAATTGAGGGTGAAAGTCGTACCATCACTGTTTTCAAAGAAGTAAGGTCCAATCACAGCTCCGGACCAAACAGTAACTTTTTGTGGATGTAATGGTATCTGTTCAATTACTTGAGGATTCTCAGATCCTGTTGTTCAAGCACTCATTCGACGTATCAGCTGGCTTTAGTTGTTGTTTGAGCTTGACTATATATGGATGAAGGTGTAGATCCAAATGCAAAACGCGCCATAAAGAGAACGAGAAGGAATCTTCACATTCGGAACTTCGGCTACACTTCCAATTACAGCACCTATATTTTCAAAATTAAACATTACTAAAACTTGGTAAAAATTAGTTTTAAACTTAAATATTTTTTTTTTTCAAAAATTATAAATATTGGCTTCAACCTAATTTCGTGTATATAGAAAATATTGTTTTTGACATTCAGTAAAATTTGTATAAAATCCTACATTCAGTTTTTTTTTATAAAAATTAAAACATACAAAAAATAGTACGCCAAATTGGTAAAAATTATTGATTGAGGTAGCTATAGGTACTCAGGGCCCTATTTCATAAACATTGACAGGTGACAATTCTACAAATTTGTCACACTTATGTGACAAGTTTTCATTGCATAACGTATTGACAGGTGACATAATTGTTAGTTAAATACAACGACAATTTTGTCGTGACAATTTTGTCGTTGTCAAGGTATGACAATTTTGTCGTGACAATTTTGTTGTTGTCAAGGTATGACAATTTCGTCGTGACAAATGACAAATTTGTCACTTTCATATTTTGGCAATATTTTTTAACGTACATAAGAAAATGAATTGATCTACAGTATTATTTATTTACAAATTGTGTATGCATGTACATAAAAAAATTGTGGGATGCTGAAGGTGATGACCGGTTTTTAACAAAAAATATTCTGCTTTTGTTTTGCAGACGCGAAATTTTTCCTTAAATTGATAATCACTTAATGAAGCGAAATCATTGTTTATCCTTTGTCTAAAAACTCGAGGGTGGCGTACCTCGCGTTCGCAGTCACTTTCACTTGAAAACATTATATCAAAATAAAATTGTCACCTTACGACCGAAACTCAATTGCCTGTCACAATTGTCAACTATATACTGACAAAATTGTAATTTGTACCATTTTTTCTGTTTCATAAAAAATTGTCACTACAAATTTGTCGGGGAATTTGTGACAATTTTTAAAAAAATCCCTGACAATTCATTGTCATGACAATTTTTTTATGATCCGAAATCTTGACAACTTTGTAAAATTGTCAGGGAATTTTACAAAGTTGTCAATTTTTTTATGGGACCGAACTTATACAATTGTCAGGTTTGTCATTTACAAATTGTCACCTGTCACCTGTCGCATCTGTCAATATTTATGAAATAGGGCCCTGGATTTTGATAGTGTTGCTCTGTAAAGATGTTGATTGAAATTTCTTTCATTAAGTTAAATTGGTTACAGCAGTCAATGCTGAGGATATGGAAGGACCACTTCTGCAGACTGTATAACGGCGAAGACGAACCGAATTCCGCTGTCAGGCAGGATAATCCATTCAATATAGACGATCAAAGCCAACAATCCTGTCTTCCCGACTTAGACGAAGTAAAGATTGCCATATCTTAGCTGAAATCTAATAAAGCCGTTGGATCAGATGACTTGAATGCCAAGCTCCTTAAAGCAGCTTGAGATAAGTTGGTCAGGGGCATGCATCAACTTATCTGTAAGATATGGTCGGAAGAAAGAATAGAAAGAATGAATTTAACCTTGTTTGCCTTTTCTGAAAAAAGGAGACCCTCTATACTGCACCACCTAGAGTGAAATCAGTTTACTAAACATCGCCTACAAAATCTTCTCTACCGTAATATGTGAACGTCTAAAACCCATCGTCAACAACCTGATAGGTCTTAATCAGTGTGATTTAAGACCAGGAAAGTCCACAGTTGATCAAATATTCACATTACGGCAGATCCTGGAAAAAACCCAAGAACACCAAATCGACACCCACCATCTTTTCATCGATTTCAAGGCTGCATATTACAGCATCTACAGGGACGAGCTGTATAGAGCCATGTCTAGTTTTGGCATACCTGCCAAACTCATCCGTTTGTACCGGATGACGATGGAGAATTCAAGCTGCTTCATAAAGGTTGGAAACAACTTAACAGAACCTTTCGATGTCAAAAAAGGTTTTAGACAAGGTAATGCGCTGTCATGTGTTTTTTTTAACATCGTGCTTGAAAGATTAGTGCAGAGCTCATAGGTCAACACTAGAGGCAATATCTTTCAAAAGTCTCTCCAATTACTGGCATATGCTGATGACATTGACAGAATCGGAAGAACTCAGCGTGATGTCAATAGGGCTTTTGTGAATATTGAAGCAGAGGCGGCAAAAATGGGTTTAACGGTTAAGGAGGGCAAAACAAAGTACATGCTGTCGTCTAGAAAGGTCAAAACGTCACAATCGACAGACGTACCTTTGAGGTAGTCAAGGACTTCGTCTACCTAGGCTCCGCTGTAAACGCTGAAAACAACACCAGCGCTGAGATCAAACGCAGAATAACTCTTGCTAACCGCTGTTTCTTTGGACTAAGAAAGCAATTGAGTAGTAATGTCCTCTCTCGAGGGACCAAAGTGTTGTTATATAAGACCCTTATCATCCCCGTCCTGCTATACGGTGCAGAAGCATGGACCATGACAAAAGCGGATGAAAGCACCTTGGGTCGCTTCGAGAGAAAAGTTCTTCGTGTGATCTACGGTCCCGTATGCATCGAAGGGGAGTGGAGGAGAAGATGGAACGACGAACTGTACGGGCTGTACAGCGACGTAGACTTAGCAAGAAGAGTAAAAGTCCAACTACTAAGATGGCTGGGTCACGTAGAGCGCATGGAAACCAATGCTCCGGCCCGGAAAGTCTTCGAATCCGCACCCACAGGACAGCGCAGTAGAGGAAGACCGCGGATCAGGTGGCGCGCACAAGTGGAAGGTGACCTCACCCAACTTGAAGCGCGAAACTGGAGACATCTAGCTAGGGACCGAGCTAGATGGAGAAGTTTGTTGGGTGAGGCCCTAGTTCACACAGGACTGTAGCGCCACCTTAAGTAAGTAAGTAAGTAAGTAAGAACTTTTCTCCACAATACTAACTTTGATTTTCTGTAGGCAATAAATTCGCCTTCATATCTACAAAAATGGTATTGATTCTTAAAGCACTCTATACCAACAACACTGCTACAGTATGGAACGGCACTCATATCAGTGACTTCTTCCCTATTAATCAAGGTGTGAAACAAGGTTGTGTTCTAAGCACTCTGCTATTTATTTTGATCTTAAACGACCTTGATTCTGATTTGCCGTGTGGAGTTACTATGGAAGGAGTACCGGTAATTTACGCAGACGACATAGTGCTACTCTCAGATAATCCTGCTTCCTTACAGATAATGATAAACAGCTTTGCAAATTATTGTTCCAAATGGCAACTGCATGTGAACCTAACAAATTATCAGAAATAGTTATTTTTCGAAATGGTGGACGTCGAGCAGCTGAAGAAAAATGGAAGTACAACGACACCGAGATCAAAATATCTAACAATTTCAAGTACCTAGGAGTAATTCTCACATACAATATGTCGTGGACGGAGCATCTTACGAAAAGGCTAGTAATCTCTAAGAATTCAATTAATGCTACTTGGTCAAACTTTACTAGAAATAAGAACATACAACACTCAGATAAAATATACGAAGCTCCTTCAAAGTCTATAAGTTGAAAAGTTGTAAAGGTTTTTCATTAAAAGATGCTTCTCCCTTCCTAATAACACGCCAAACTATGTTCTAAATATTAAAACTGGTCTAAGAAAAGCTTATATTACGACACTAAAACTCCACTTTAAATACATCCTAAAGGTAAGCACGCTCCCTGAAAACAGACTGCCAAGAAGACTTATGGATCATCGTGAGAAAAAAGATCTACTGGGCTGACAAATGTTCAGAACTCTTAAACGATCCGAACATTCAGTTTAACTGGAACACTTAGTCTGAATGGAAGGCACTGCACGCAGAAACTTGCGAAAATCTTGTAGAAAGGCATTGTTCCGTACACACTAATAGAGCTCTACAATCACAATTCCATGATGAATATTGCAACTTGAACTATGCTGAAGTACCAAACTATTTCAATGATAGTAACTCGCGTCAAATGATAAGTATGGTATTAAAGTCCAGGTGTGAATTGCTCAACCTCAATGCACGAGCATTTAAAAATAATACGGATGGAATTTGTACTATCTGCAACCTTGACGCTACTAAAAATACGTACATTTTGTAGGAGTGTGTCCTTGTTTCCAAACTTACAGAAAAAGATTTCTTGGAAGCAAAAAACTTAACCATGATCAGTTCGTAGAAATCCTGAATGGCCAAAACTATTTACAACTTTACAATTATTTAAAAAACGCTCTAAGGTATAGAAAACTAATAATTATTGAATATTCTTAAAAAATACACCAGTC
Organism: Eupeodes corollae; assembly: GCF_945859685.1. Lineage (NCBI taxonomy): Eukaryota > Metazoa > Arthropoda > Insecta > Diptera > Syrphidae > Eupeodes > Eupeodes corollae. The sequence continues at coordinate 270,443,218 of NC_079147.1, forward strand.
CAACGCTGAACATACTTAAGAAAACAATTTAACCTGACAGGCAACATAATGTTGCTGTCATTCATTTAATTTATATTATTACGAAAACCATGAAATTGTTAATATTCAGAAAATAAAATTTGTTATCTATCTATCTACTATTCCCTAAAATTCATCAAATTATTTAATTTATAAACAATTTAGAATTTAATTAAATACTTTTTCTTTTTCCGAAATTTTTGCTCCAAAACACGTCGGCCAAACATTTCTCAAGAACGTTCTTGGTGCTGTTTTTTTTATATTTGCGCATCATTTTATCCAACTTTGTAATAATGAACAATTGACATTTTAAGTGATGCCAATTATTTGCGTTCATGAAATTCCTACAGGGATGATCGCAAAAATCAGCGTTTGTGAATTTACACCTGGCTTATCGCATTTTTAATGTAAATATTTTCTGCATAAAATTGATTTCAGCCATTAAACCTACCCTCAAAATTGGCTCATGCTCCTCATCATTATTCTTCCTTAAAGTTAAAAAACAAAATCAACAAGAAAACCAAAAAATCCAAAAAGCTACTCGCTTACTCGTAGTTTGAGGAGTACAAAACATATTTAATAACCATGGCTGCCATTCCAATGGTCCTTCTTGATGATATTTTGTGTGATCCTAAGTCATCTATAATCCTTACAAAGTGCGATTAAGGTGATGAGAAAATTATGCTTCTTCCATTACCTTTCCACACGAAAAGCAATTTAATTTACCAAATGGATGTATTTAAAATGTTGATAGCATAATTTTTCATTGTACGATTTATTATATCGGCTAAAGTAGAAAAAACGAAAACAGGACGAAAGATAATAATACACCCTCCCCCAAAAACATCATACCAATAAATTTATAGAGACCGAAAAAAAGTCCAACAACTTGTAAAGAAGGACTTTTCGCATTAATTTAATACATTCCAAGGGATTTGTAAACACAGAACGCACAGATTGAAACTGTTTACAATTGGAAAAATAATAGGTTCATCAAGACTAAACGGGCCATAGTTTTTCCCTGGGTTGGGCGTGGGTCATAGGTATGTGAGTCGTACTTTGTGTTTTTGGTTGATATGAGAAAGGACTTCTTGTATTTAGCCCGAAGGTGAAGACTGCTACCATCTACCATCACCGCCCGCTAATGCCAATGCCATCACCACCACCACCACCGCTACCGACGTCAATATAATATGTAGCAACATGAAACAAACGGTAAACATACTTAGGGGTGAATTCCTTGTTTGCACAATCCATTTGGCAATAAAGTAGTCAAATACACCATCTCTAAGGTAAGTCTAAGTAGTCGAAGTCGAAGTCGACGACTACGACAGCACAGACCAAAACCCAACAAACGACGACCTTTTTTCCGATTATACCCTACAAAACACAGAGAAGGGGATCCTTATGATCCTTTGGATGAAAATATATTTGGATTTCTTTTTTATTATTTTTATTTCTAATGGATTTCACGATTGCTAGAGTGACATTATCTCAAAGAATAAACAATTTTAATGGATGGATAAAATAAAAGAAGTCGAAGAAAACAATATCCTCGCAGGCGAAATGTGTTTGCTTGTGCAGCACAGGAAAGAGCATATAAAAATTATAATCCTTTAATTTAAATTTTGCAAAGCGGAAAAGTAAAGAAATATGAAGGGGAAGGGGCGTGAATAGGGCACAATCATCTCTGGGGGGGTATACGAAGGACTACTTGCTTATTATCCTCTTGCACAAGAAAAAGACACAAGGGTGGGGGGTAATAAAATAATGGAATTAAGTTTTATCGTTTATGAAGTTGTAATTCATTTATGTGTACTTTAAACTTTTTCTCATCGTCCTCATCACGACGTCTTCGCCGTCATGGTACCTAAACCTTGCTGCATGAACATATTCGTTCAATGAAAATGAAGTGGAAATTTTGTTTTCAATTTTTCTCGGGTGACAAGGGGTGTATTATATTTTCCTACCTAAACCTATCGAACGACCCTATTTATGTTACAATTGGAAGATATGGGTTTTTATTTTCGCACTTAAAAAATTACACAACAGAAACGAAAACATTAAATTATATTTATATTTTTGTTTTCTTTTCTCATAAACAAAGTTTATTTTTCAGATTAAATTGAAATGCGTGCAATTAAACTTTTTTTTAAGAACGCATAAGGCGTTATTATTTTTACTCTATCATTGCCTTTCACTATTTTTACATATACTATAATAACAAATAAGAATTGCTGTAAATAAATCCAGATTTTCGGGACTGACGTCTTATTTTCATGGTAATATGTTAAAATATTTTTGGAAATATCAAACTAAACAAATTTGATTTAAAAACTTTCCTTTTTTTTGGTAAACATAGTTTCACATTGATATTCAAAAATAAAAATTGTCAAAATCACGTTTATGACAGATAAATTCAAAATGATTTGTAGTATAAAAAAGTTAAATATACATACATTTGTAGAACATAAAATAAAATTAACTTTAGTCTTCATTCAAAAATAAACCCTTTTAAAATTAGACTTTTTTTTAAATGTTCATAATTTTTTTTCTTAATCTTTTCACTTGCATAATTTTATCAATTTGTAAAACAGACAATTTTGACAATTCAGGGTCCCTAAAATATAAATCAAAGATTTTTAGGAATGTGTCTGTAATTCGACCGAAACTTAAAGACTTTTGTCGACAAAAGAAGTCATGTCCTTGCTGAATGAAAACGTGGAGCTGGAGGAACCAATCGCCAGAGCTCCATTTCCAAAATGGTTTAACTTTCATTAAAACCCTTGCAATTTGCTACTTCTGATATTTTTTCTTCTGCTTTCATTGCAACTTGTTATCGATCGGAGGCAAGGTTAACTTTAGGAACACTTTAGTGTCATTTTGACACCTTTTCAGCAGTCGGACACAAGGACGCCTCTTCTTAAAAATAAGTCGGGCACTTTTTATAAATCTATCAAATCTTTGGACACTATTTTAACCAAAACGCTTTGGAGTTAAAAGCTAATGGTACTGACTTTGAGAGTATTTTTAACTTTCCATAGGAAGTTATAGTAATCGGTCCGATTTATCGAATTGAGAATGTTAACATTTCTCGACGTTTCAAGGTCGCTAGAGTCGAAATAAAAGATGTTTAGACAGATGTCTGTGCATGCGTGAGTACGTACGTTCACGATGTTTTTTTCGTCGTCCATAGTTCAAGAACCAGAAGAGATATGGACTTCAAATAAATCTTGTTTTACAGATAATCATGTAGACTGATGCAGAAAGGACTCTCAAAAAAATTTGGTGGGTGGTTTTTTTAATGTAACAATTTAAAAAAATAAACATTTTGGTTAAACCTAAATTTCTCACGAACCAATAATGCTTGAGCCGTGAATTAAATTTTAAATTGTATATTATACCTGATACCAAACAAACATATTTTTTGTAAAAAAAATCCAACTAACGGTTTTTTATAAATCAAAGAAACCAAAAATTAAATGTTTGTGAGCTCGAAATTTTATAACGAATAGAAAATGATATTAAATTTAAAATAATTGTGTGCAACGAAGAATAAAGTTTTTAATATTCTGTTAAATATTGAGAAAATTCGAATGGACAGTGTTTTTACAAAAAATTTGTTTTTGAGAAAAATTTAATTGACAGTTTTTTTTCTTACAAAAAATAAGAACTTAAACAAAATATTACTAAGAGTTGGTAAAAATTAAAAGATTAAGTAATTTTCGACTTAAATATCTTTGCAAAAATTTGAGATTATGGCTTCAAGCTAATTTTATTTTATAAAAAAATTGTTTTCAATATTCAGTAAAATTTTGAGGAAAATTGAATTGACAGTTTTTTGTACAAAAAATAAAAACCTAAGAAAAACAATACTAGAACTTGGTAAAAATTTACTTTCGACTCAAATATCTTTTCAAAAATAAAAAATGCTTCAATCTAATTTTAAAATATTGTTTTCGACATTCAGTAAATTTTTATAAAAATCAAAAAATAGTACTCAAATTTGGTAAATATTGATGTTCGGTTCTCGATATCGCGTAAACAAGCAAACTCGAATTTAAATATGTTTTAAGTTAGATAAGTTCAAGATTCCAAACGACTTAAAGTTCTGCAGTTCCATCACCAATTTTAAAACTTACGTGCGTACCTACTAAGATTTCTCGGATGTGGAAGTTATCAATATAGTGCAGGAAATGACTTTGAGCTAGGTTTCTTAAAACCTACAGTTTTAGTAGTTTTAAGCGAAGTTCGTAATTTGCTTGAAGCAAGAATCTGCCCATTTTGGATCAGTGCAGATATATCCACTAAAGAAAAGCAAGATGCGAGAAACTATTTTCTTCAAAGAGCAGGCTTACCAGGGATAGTTGGATGTGTAGACAGTACTCACATTGGTATCATAGCTCCTGCTCAGTTAAAACAAAAATATTTAAATAGAAAAGTTTTTAACGGCTTTAATGCGATGGTGGTAAAATACTTCAAAATTAAATCTTGGTATGTAGCTAAAACTTTTTCTGTTTATTCTTGTAACAATAATGGAGTAATAAGATTTATTGATGCTAGACATCCTGGTTTTACGCATGACTCATTTGTGTTGAAATCGTAGTGCGTTTGTTGGAAAGGTTGTGGATAAATGGAGAGCGGTCAAGATATCTTGGTATGTGAATCATACTCTTATATTAGAATATGTTTAAACAATTGTTTGTTTTTGAAAATTCTAGGAGATTCAGGATATCCTCTACTGCACTACAGTCCACAAAAAGCCATCAAAATAGTTAACGCTTCTTGTGCACTGCATAATATTTATAGAAAGTACAACATTCCAGATCCAGAGGCAGTGGAAATGTTTTTGTTTTTAATTTTGTTTTCTATTTATTTAAACTTAATGCTAATAATATAAGATAGAGTAAAATAATGAAGTAAAGAAGTTAAAAAAAAATCTATTAAAAAAATTCATAATATATACCCAGATGGTAATTATTAATAAAATGAAAATAATGAAACTTATAAAATAAATAAAGAATTTAGTTTAGTGAAAAAAAAAAACGATTTCATACATTTATATACATTTGTACTTAATTCTACTTTCTTATACTATTTTGGGTGTATTGTAGTTTACATTAAAGTTTTTTTTTTATTTTCAAATCCAGAAGATTATGTTGTTGCACCTTCTGCATATTTCTCTCTCCTTTCGTTTTTCCTTTGCTTTGAGTAACTCAAAATGTTCCTTGTTAAGTTCATAATTCTTTCTTGAACAGCTTGCCATTTCGGTAAGAGATTTTTTGAATGGAATCCTACGCAACAAGAAGTTTTTCTTGTGTCTCCGTTTGTTTTTTGCAGAGTTTGACTCGTTTTATCCACAAACTTTCTCTTGCTTCTACGACATTCGTTGATTTTTTTCATTGCCATGGGAGCATCTTCAACTTGAATGTCTGCATCATTTGAGTCGGGTTGTTCCACTGTTGCAGTTGAATTTGTTCCAGACGTATCACCCGTTGGATTTACAGCCTACTGTAAACTTAGCAAATTGTCAACTGCCTGTTACAAAGGGTACGAAGACAACTGCCGAAAAGGTCACCCACCGGTTGCGACTACATCCCTTTTATTTGTCGCGATTTTCTTCTTTAGTTTTTAATTTATAGTCAAGCCAAATCTATAAAACTTTATTTTCTAAGACCGTTTTGTAATATTCTTTGTTAAGTACCTTATGGCACTCCTTACCCTCTCGTATAGGAGGTCCTTATGCGTTTAGCTCAGGTGCAAACGAGTCCCAATATTGGGCTTTGTTTATTTTTGGTGATACAAAACGTCCCGACACCTTTGGCAATGTCGGAGTTTGCCTCCATTAGCTCCACCAACTTTGAGAACTGGGCGTTCTTTTAATACTTCAAGTTGTAATTATAGTTTATTTAATAATTATTTTATTTGTTTTTTCTTATCTTTGTCGATTTTCACTCATTTTTTTTTTGTCGCAACAAAAAATCTAGACAAATACTTCAAATTAAAAAAAAATGGGATTTTTTCGGCCAATTGTAATAGAAAGAATTACAGTTCGACCGATTATGACAGATAAAGGCTAGCATTTGCCAATTGTAATAGAACGACATTTCAATTCGCCAATTTTTTGAAGTTTAAGGCGAACGTCAACTTGGCGAATCGCAAACAGTAATGCGAAAGTCACATTCGATTACTTTTTTAGGCAAGTGATAATACGACCCGTAATTTCTTAGAATAATTCAACTGACAACTTTGTTACACGAAAATCTACAAAATTTTGTGCTGAGAAGCATATTTTACAAGCTTACACTTATGACAAAAAAAAACTTAGATACTAATAAAATTAAAAAATTAAACGTGTCATTTAATCCCTTCAGCTTTAAATTTGGGCGCCTAGTAATGTTCTTATAAAAAGTATAGAGAACAAATATCAAAGAAATAATGTGATATTAAATACTAAGAGTTTTCTTTTTACACTTCAGAATTTCAGAAAGTAGTAAGCTTATAGCAAGCGTCAAACTACGATCAGAGGCTCATCATAAGTGCATGTGTAGTTGTTAGTAAAAAATAATACAAATATAGCCTAACACACGCACAAAAATACAAAACAAAATTTAGCATTTAACTATTACAGAACAAAAAATTACGATAGTGGAGCACTGGTTCTAAACAATGATTTTAATCCCACCTTATTTAAATTTAAATCTATCGATGAAAAGTTTAAGTTATATAAAATGCTCATTCGACTTAAAGCTTCATTCTTGCCATAGTTAGTTCTATGGAAGTCAATATGTATAAAATCAAACGTGCGCAGGTGATGAGTTCCGCCCCGGTAATTCAAATGTACACAAGATAGCAAATAAGGTGCATCAATTTCACCATTAATGAGTTTCAAAACTGTTTTCTAAACCATAATGCTAGTGGTTAAGCTTTAATTAAAACTGCTTTTTATTTGAAATTTTTATGCGTATCGGGTATTCTCTCAGACCCCTGTTTTTGACACTTTCAAGGGCGGATCCAGACTTTTCATCAGGGGGGGTCACACACTTTAATGAGTTTTTACTCACCGCCTAAAAATGTTCTCTTATGTTTTGTAAAGGATGCTAAGAAAATTTAATAATTGCTAAAATGACAACTTTAGCTATCAAATTATTTAGAAAGCATTCCAAGATTCGAACAGTTGTCTAAATATGCCATATTTAAGAGCTAAAATACAATAGCTTAGAGGGTTTTTGGTGCATTTCGCGCCGAAATGTTGAAAACTATTTTGAAACGTTGCTTTTTTCCAAAAACAATACACACTTTTCTTGTTTTAATTTCTATTAATGCCAAGAACGCTGCAAAAATTTAAAATTCCAGAAAATGAGAGAAGATCTGAATGTAAAAATGGCGGGCTTCTTTTTGACGTAGTTTTTTCGAACTTAATTTGCGGGAATCTCTTATTACTATCGTTATCAATCTGCTTATTTGGATCTTATAAAGGCGTTAACAAAACTTAAAAATTGTAGAGAAAATAAGGTTTGGTTCTTGAATTCAAGAGAATAGTTGTATTTAAGAACATAATTTATCTAAAAAAGGTAGGTGAACAAATAAGTTGGGAAAAAAGGTTTTGTAGCTCTCACAAATTACACGTTTCAAAGCTTTTATATCAATAGATATGAAACGTTTACTATGTTTTTCAGTTAGTCATTAGTTTAACAAAAGTGTCACTTGGTTTTTTTGGGACATTTGTATTATTGAAATTCATGTTTGAATCTCAGTTCTAGAGCATCCGATTCACTTCAAAAAGTAGATTTATTTAATTTTTTAAGATCTTTTGTATTCAACAGAAAACCAATTTTGAAAGAAATGAAATGCACGGCTGGGTCGCAAGAACTTGATAATTTCCTCCAAAAAATCTGTTTAAAAATATTGCCTATAAGATTTAAGAATGTACCTCCAAAATAAGTTCTTCTCAAAAAATTAGATGCCATTTTATTTGTAAAAAAATCTAGATAAACCTATTTTTTTCGTAAATCATTTTAAATTTAGTCTTAAAAATATTTTTGGTATAAGCACTAAATAAAGAGCTTATAAATATATGAACATTTTACATTTAAATTTCGTAAAAAAATGTTGTCCCCTTTCTGAGATATCAAGTTTTGTAAACAAAATTAGTATTTTATTAAAAATAAAAAAAATACATTTTTGATCATAAAAATCATCATCAATTTGATCATTGACAAGAGCTTGCAAAGAAAGAGAAGAATTTTGAAATCGTTCCATTAGTTCTTGAGAAATCTTAAAAACAAAATAAAGATTTTTTTGAGGTGTACCCTTCTGGAGCAAAACGAAAATATGTTTTTGTTGTAGAAAGAAGCCAAATTAAGAACAGAAAATTTTGAGAAAGTTTTAGAAAATTCACATGTTTGAACAAAAAAATTTATGTGGGGACTGCTGTTATTTTTTGTATTAATGAAATGATAAAAACTCCCTACACTAATCAGCTGAAAATCTTAATTTCAATCAGAACTTGTTTGGACTGTAGGGGCCAGGAAAGACAGACAGACGGAAGGAATTAGACACTTTTTTCGACTTCTCTACCGCCGTAATGTCATATTTGATTAAAAACTCTAGTTTGAAATTGTTTACTAATGCAAAACTTGTTATATAGTTCCTATATGTCGCAAGTAAAAATCATTTCAATGTTCACTATTAATGTGTGTCAAAAAAATGTAATTATAAAGTTTAAGATTAGTTTAAGGAATTCAAAGGCAACTTAATATAAAATTGATGATCTCTTGTTCAAGGTTTCTTCTTACGAACTTGAATATTTGTTTTTTTTCTTAGAAACATTTTTTATGAAAATAATTTAAAGCATGACTTAAGTTTCTTCAAGTTCTAAATTGAGCGAAAATAAAAATTTGAGTTGTTTTTGACAGCAAACCACTTTTTGGTGAATGTCGTTAAATTACTAATAAATCTTTAAATGAAATTGTGCTGTGTTTTTGGAATAGGGCTGAATATCCTATTCATATTATGTTCCTGGTCCAATCTCCAGTCAAAAGTAGTACTTTTAGCAACAAAGTTTAAGGAAGTAAAATACAAATGTTGTTTTCATATAAAAAAAAATAAATAATTCAAAATATAATGGGGGTCATATCCATTAACGCAATACGATTAGTTTTGAATTGAAGGCAATTCTTACGAAAAAGTAAACAAATTATCTCCCAGGGGGGGGTCATGACCCCTACGACCCCCCCCGTGGATCCGCCATTGGACACTTTTTGGAAATTTTCAGAGCTAACACTGGTTGGAGGATACCTTGCAACTGTAATAATGTGGTATATTGTGATAATTAAGAATGTTTGAACTCAGGATCACCAATAAACTTAGTTGCTTCAAAAAATGAGAAGCCAACTCTTCGAATTAAAAGAAAAGAATTGAAGTTTGAAATGTTATTTATGCTGAAAGTTTGTTTATATTCGATAAACAAAGTTTATATATTATAATATCTGATAAGTTATTGTGACTGAAAATTGTTCTAAAAAATTAAGTAAAAAGTAATTATCTAAAAACTAAGTCAAAAACTGTATGTTAATTTTTTAGAAAAATTAAATTGCCAACTTTTTGTACATTAAAGGAAAACCTGAAAAAAAAAAACAACTAAAAACTGATAAGAAATGGTTTTCGACTCAAGTATTCGTAAAAAAGGGGCAAACACCGACAAACTTAAATTTAAATCCTCAGTAACTTCCTTGATTTTCTGTATTTTCCTCACTTGACTTGGTACACACAAAAATCCTACTACCGATTAGCAGGATGGTTTACCAAACGCTTTTACCTAACCACCTACCCACCTTCGCATCATCTCGAAATCAAGTGATGTAAAGTTTTGTAAGTCCTGTTGAGTTCATTGAAACGGACATTGGACAATGCCAGTAGGCATTACATTTACATTACTTTTCCGTTCATCCACCGTGTGCCAACAATCCATCTCCAGACAAGAGTTAATACATGACAATCAAATTTTTGATCCAACAGCAACATACAA